>NW_027464719.1:270200-533200 GCF_043290135.1 Rhipicephalus microplus
CCGTCGGGCCTCGCCGACGAACGCTGGTAGCGTCTGGCGTCAGACTATAGAGTGCTCGCGTTTTGCTAAAGTAGCGTTGCTCTGCCCAGCGTGCGAGCACGTCAACGCTGCATTGGAGTACGTTGCGCCCTTCATGATGCGCTCGCGGCCGTTTTGCTAGCTCCGCATATAATAAATTCGGTGTTAGGTGACGTCCATGGATGATGAAATATACAACTTGTGCGAACATGATAATCCTGACACGCGTGTCATGTAAGAAGATGACTTATACCACGTTCAAAGCGTGCTAGCGGCCGTTTCGCTAGCTGTCCATATAATTAATTTGGTATGACGTGACATGAATAGATGACGAAGGCAAATAAGAGATCCAAACATAAGATTCATGACACAGAAGTCATCTACGGCATCATTTTCCTCCACATAACGTTGAGCTGATTTTAAAGTGGCATATCAACATTTGTTCATGCTTCGCATATCATCAATTTTTACTGTACGTGGAATCAGCCAATTTTTTTTTCTCTTTGCTTGGCTGAGATCACATGCACCATTGAAAACCCTGCAGAAACTGCGGTAGGCAGAGCGTTTTTTGCTTAACAAGACAGCGCCACCGCATTTTCGTGACGTAAGTCCGCTTGAGTTTGTCTACAGGTAAAAAAATTAGGCAGATCCTGCGCACCAGGGAATCAACGTTATGCGATTGTGTGCGAAGGTGAGCGTGCAGTGTTTTCATTGACCGACATGTAATGAAATGAAGGTAAATATATGTACAAGTGTTGGCCGAACAGACTTATGTTGAAGAGTTGCAGATGTTTGTATAACCAGTTGTTTGCACTTGTGCAATGATGCCAACTGGAGCATTCGTATTAGCAACACTAGAAGCTGATATGAAGCACTGATGGTCGCGAAGATGCTGGCCCTGCACACTGCTACATAAATCAACTTCAGTGAATGGCAACTAACCACAATCATGTCACGTTAACCCGACGTGACGGCTGTATCAAAGCAGTACTATGTATTCTTTATAAAACTGGGTAGGCAGAGCTGCAACCACTATTGTCGTTTCATATAGACTTAGCGTCTATTTAAAAAACAGTTCCCAGATCTGGCGTAGTTCTGTGGTAAAATGCTTCATTGTCACGCAGAATGCTTGGGTTCGATTCCAACTGTGACCCTGGCGCTTATTCTTTGTATTTGTGAGGTCGACGCTACCGATAATTGGGTATTTCTTAGCGCTCGCGCGCTATCATTGCCCCGTGTGTTCTCGTCGTTTTAGGTTAGATACTAAGTGTCAATCCTGTGTTGCCTATACCCGCATACGAGTCGCATATACCCGTCCATAGGTGTGTGCCACTGTCTGGCGGGAAGAGTTTGATGACGTACGCGCTGGGATTTTGACAATATTCATGTATTGACCAGCGCGTTATATCGATCAAAGCATCCCACGCTTCTTGTTAATTTTGATTAACGCCAAGTTAAGAAGTGAACACGAGAACACACAAACGTAGCGGTTAGATAGATAGATACGCTGTCACCGAAGTTCGCTGAGAAATGCTTCGCATTTATATACAGTCATAGATGTAGTGCAACAAAATTTTCAAAGCGCTTGCTTATATCCGCGTTCATATAAACCCGACAATAAAGCGCGAACGCTAAATAATAGTATTGCCACCGAGGACAAACAAAGTGTTCTGATTGAAGTGACTAGAAGAAACTACCGTAGGTTCTGTCGCCGTTTTTTAGAATGCGTTAGTTAATGATTTGCGCCATTCTCTGTCGTGCGTCGCCTGCACCCTTTGGGAAGTAAAAGTAGGATATGCTGCCATCTTTCGACCGTGGCACCACGCATTGCTGCACGCTGCCGTGGTCTTTAAGCATTGCTTTGTTACTTTTCGAACTCGCGCATGCGGCATGACAATATAAAGAAGCCATGTGCCCGAATCTCAATGCACGCTACATGATAACATATCTCCTTTGAAGGTTAGTACCGTTCCACCTGTTGGCACTGTTTTAAAGTGTGGCTGCTAGGTGGTGAGCAGTCAGCTTAAGCTGCGAATTGTTCCAGTCCATGGATAAGCCCAAAGGCATCTCTATGGACTGGAACAATTCGCAATGATGCTGTGTAACAGAAGATCTGCTTGCATTTAGTTTATTGATGAAACCACTGGCAAGCTTACGTACCTATATTAAGTGAGCACACGAATCGGAGGCTTCACCTTTTGCTATGAATTATGTTTATTAAAAGAAAAAATCTAGTTTCTAAATCGGTCATTTTCTGTGGCTTTCTCACTAGCCTCTTTTGCACACAAGGGCCCTTACCTAAAACAAGAAAAGTAGGCACATTTGGTCTGCAACACGACATAGTAGACGCTAAAAAGACACACAATGTAGGAGAAAAACACATGCTCGTCAAAATTGGACTGTGCGCCATTTCAGTGGCAATTGTGCCACAAAATAAGCAGCAAATATTAAAACAAATAGCATTCGGAAGCCTCATATAAGGTTCTTCGCATTATGCTTAGTCAATTATTTACCACCGCACTATATTTAAGCGCAGCCAATAGTGAAACACTGCTGTCAAGCTTCTCAAAACTTAAACAACACGAAAAAATGTCTGTTTATTAGCTGGTCTTTCTGACCTTCCTGTTGTGAAAGAAAAAAAGCAGATTGACGGAGAGCGAGATGCCGACATGAGTCCTGGTCCTTCATGTTCTCAGATACACACTGGAGACTGAAATAGGACTGCAGTTGAAGGGAGAAGTTTCTCAATACAATGCTTTCTCAATTTTATTTTTTGCGATGCGTAGTATCCACTTTACCGTCTGGAATAGCGGATCACCAACTATACAAATAAAGCATGATTGGGAAAAAAACAGAGAAACATGCTTTTGTAAATTTCCCGTGAGCGTTAGATGTTAAGAAACCACGGCACATGCTAAAAACATTGAATGTTTTCGCAGCTTTAAGAGACAGCCCGGAATTTTGATTTCTAGCCTGTTCTAAAGTGAGCTCATATGTATTGAGCAGTTCAACCGATTGAACCGAAGTTTCGTGTGAGTCAAACATTTCTGAGACATTGTCACCTCTAATCCTTCGATATCGACCGAATAATAGCTATACATGTATTGAATTTACATAACACCACTGAATATGTTTTGGGACCTAGTGAGTGTCATTGTGGCATAAGTTTGCCCACTAATTCCATTCTCTCTTAAGCACACGACAACCTACAGATCATCACACAATGGCTATCATCGCTCACGCAACATCAACCAACGTTCCTGCTGAAAACTGCTCTTTTAGGAGCGAAGCTGCCTAAGGTCGAGACCTGTCCGTTGCCGCGCGCAATAGCCGTGATGACAATGATGACGCTGATAACGACGAAGATGAGCACGACGATCATCAAGAACAACGGCTGGCTTGTGCAGTAGATGCCATCTCGATATGCTCTGCGCTGCACTTCGTATGACTGGAAACCAACAACCACCAAGGTAACGTGCACAGACCTCGTCTTTGATAACATCAACCTGGTTTTAATTCGTAAAAACAGCTGTAATGACGTCCAAACAGAGTTCACAACTCAACACAGCATTAGACTTATGACCAAGGAACCTTGTATGTGATCGTACATCGCTTTAGCACTCATTTGCATACGTGTGCTGTCAATGTCGCGCGGAATTTACGGGAACACCGAACTATCTCACTGGTTCACTCACTCATCAATAATAACTTCTTGGATATGCCGTGTTTTTTCTACTCAATAATTTTATTCAGGAGCCAAACTTGATATTTGTTTCATGATATGAAGGGCCATCGCAAGTAGCTTTTCTGTCAACACTGCTAAGTCGAAATATCGGTCACAATTCTACAAAATACCAGAGACTCCACAAAAGAAAGGCAACACCAAGAGCCAAATAGACACCCAGGAACATAGTTGATTGCAATCAGGCACCGAGTCTGTTCTGGTCAATTCGACAATTCCAGGGATATTGTTGTCACTGTGTCACGGACGGCTATTTTCGGCGACACCTCGTCACGGCAATTAACGGGCGCCGTACTCCCCGACTGACCGTGAGAAACGGCGGCACATGAAAGGGAACCGATAAGTGCAAAATGGGGCGCTCTCCTTAGAACGTCGCCGCCGACAGTTAATCCTTTTGTAACTGTGGCGACGTCTGCAAGGTCGTAGAAGGCCGCGGTATACCCCGAACAAGGATTATACTACAAGACGCTCCGACTGAGAGCTAAGTGGTTGACCGTTCCCACGGGGAAAAGCGTGGGAAACGCTCTGGTGGCCAAGCCGTATGACAACAACCCGACAGGTTGTCACTCTCGCTAGTTGCGGGCCCTGTCCCTATTAAAAAGGGGTGGGGTCAAAATATTTTTGGGGCGGAGTTTCCCCTCAAATAAACGCGCATGATTGGACCCAGGTAGAGGTCTCTTGTCCCCAAGGCAGAGAGCGAGGAGACACGAGGGGAATTTAAGCGCAGGATTTTGCCCTGCTAGGCAGACTAGTCGCTGACCAAGATGGCGTAGAAACAGATCAACAAGCATCTCTTCTAGAAGTTTTTAGTGTGGCTCTGTATCGGCTGGCCACCTAAACCTAGCCGTTCGTCTAGTTGTGATGCGATATTAACGTCTGCAACGTAGACATCGGGACTTCGCCTCGAGTTAGCTCAACCTGCTCGAAGTCACCTGCAAGCACTAGCCTCCCGGAGCCACCAGCGTTGCAACACCGCCGACATCGCAGTCGTGCCAGAACTCTCTTCGACTTCTCGCATCCGATCGTCGGGGACACAACGCTGCCGGTCATCACACGTATGCCTTCACCTGTTTATATCTTCGAACTTTCTCCTCCGTCGTTCTATTGGTGTTAGTTTGTGTAGTTTTTAATATGTTCTCTCTCGTAAGCTGAGTTATTGTTTCTGTTATATATCTTTTTAGTTGTACCAAGTGTTGATGTATTTTGTTAGTTGTATTGTTGTGTTAGATCCCGTGTGCTGCAATATCACTAGAGTAAAGTTGTTTCGTTTTCTCACGTCTCTGATCTCTTGACTGTCTCCGCTTGCGTACGGAACGAACCAACCTGCTGTCATTCCCGTCGCCGACTTCGCGCTGGCGACGCTAGAGTGGCAGCTTGTAACACACTGCCATCCGCAAAAATTGTGAAACAATACGTTGCGAGAGGTAAAGGACAATGTACCCACTTGATAAACGTACTTCTCTTCATACGTTGGAATTCTCCTGCTTCTGCAAGAACAAGCAATTACCACCGCTTTTTTTTCCAGCTCAGCAGAAACGTCACCCAGGTCCATTGCTCAGTGCCATACGATAATAAACGGCACCATCGAATTTAGCCACAGCGGTACAACAGTAATGAAAAAGGAGCACCACGACATTTTTTTACGCGACAGTAAATTGCAAGACAGAGGTGAATTGGCGCCAGAAGAGAACACTAGCAGCTCATCTTCCGTCCAGAGACATTGTACGGCTTACCATACAAAGGTATACAAGCGGAAGTGTTCGCAATAGTCTGCACGGCTTTTTCGTACTGCTACTGAATCCACGATGTTGTGGCATCCCGTTCGCAAGCTTCCGACGCTACAATTCTGATGTAGTTTCAGGTATTCGGACGTACACGTGTTTCCATTGAGGAGCATCATGTTATCAGAGAAAGTTTGAAAATGCTCGAGATATATAAAAGAAAATATTACAAGCCACTTCAATACTGTGAAAATATCAGATGACGGTGTGCATAGTATGGTGCACATTGCTATAGTATATGTTATCAGTACGTAGAGTCTAGAGCACATATATATATACACACACACACACACACACATATATATATATCTATATATATATATATATATATATATACATATATATATATATATATATATAGTTATATATAGTTATATATATATATATATAACGCAAGTAGGTATTGACTGAAGGTAAAGGCTGAGGAAGCCAGAGTAGAATAAACATGGAGTGTGAGCCAGGCCACATCACCCAGTCATTGTAGCATCACACGAGTCGACAGGATGAAGACCTCCCAGCCACTTCGACAGTGTCTCATCGTCGACACAGTTCTTCACAAGACGCCCTGACCATACATCGACTACGGAATGATCTCCTGGCCGCACACAGCGACCAGCATCATGCCAGAATCATCGACTGACCTTCCCATCCCCAAGTACACCGGAGCAGCGGACGATGAACCTGTACTGGACTGGTTCGATCTGCTCGAGCACCACGAAAGCGCTGCATCATGGTCGGAACGGGAGATGGTCGCCAACTCTACCGACTACGTCTCCGGTGAGGCTTTCAAATTCTACCTCACTCACATATTACAAAACGACGAGTCATGGGAAAAGGTAAAACAAGAAACGATCATTTGGTTAAAAAATACGATGACGACTACGACGAAGACTTGCTTGTAAACCACCATCCACAGACAACTGCACTCAGTCGTCAATTTCACAGGCAGTCTTCAACCTTTCGAACGCACAACAAGATTTGACCTCTGACAAAAGACGAAGTGGCACACGAGTTCAGTCGCAGGCGACAATGCGTATTTTGGGAAAAACACAGCCATCGAGCGCGCCTCCCTTCTGCACGAAAGTCGGCATTTGCGAAGTCATCGCTTCAGCATATGACCTGAGACGTTGCCCAACCACCTGATGCCGTTCACTCTTCGTCTCGCATGCATGGTCCACCACCTGGGTTTTCATCATGCGGTTCTTCAAGCGCTCCTAACGCTCACCATTTGCCTTATAGGAACGCCGTATTTATGGTAGATGACCTGGAGCATCGGGAAAATACCCTGTCGAGCCATGCTCCTTCCGCACGGGTTCATGCATCGCCATCCAGTGCATACACACTCGACTGCGGAGGCACGCTCGCCGCGGGCTTATAAGGCGCTGGAAACGCAACAAACTTAATCGGAAACTTCGCGCTCGCATTGAGGCGCTCACTGCAGAGGCGGCCGCATACTCCGCACAACTTTCCGATTCTAACTGGGCAGACACCTGTTCGAAGGCTGCAAACCAGATGAGCTCTAAGAGTGCGTGGCGACTCTTTAGAAGCCTTCTCGATCCCTCCACCACCAGGGGAGAAACGCAACGCCAGCTCCACCGTGTTCTGCATGCATTTCAGGGCACTACGGATGAACTCGCGCGAGAACTTTGTGACCGCTACATCTGCCGCACAATTGATCCCGCAGGCCCAGCATATACGTATTCCGGCGCCCCTAACACCGACCTCGACGCCACATACACGCTTTCTGATTTACGATTTGCACTCACGAAAATGCGACGGGGCACGGCCCCTGGACGCGACGGAATCACAGTATCGCTCCTGGCAAATCTTCCCGACCAAGCACACCTCTCGCTACTCCAGCTTATAAATTCGATATGGGACGGTTCTCCGCTTCCAACGGAATGGACCACATCGGTCGTGACATTCATTCCCAAATCGGCAAAGTCCGTTAGTATTGAGGCACTGAGACCCATCTCACTTACGTCTTGCGCAGGCAAACTCATGGAAACCATGGTTCGCGAACGCCTTTCAGCCTACTTGGAGGCCAGGAGCACCTTTGCCGACACGATGTTTGGCTTTCGCCCGCATCTGTCGGCGCAGGACGTCCTGCTCCAGCTTCAACACGATATCATAGAGCCGACTACTATGCGCCATAACGATAAAGCCGTGCTCGCTCTCGATCTCCGCGGGGCGTTCGACAACGTCAAACACAGCACTATACTCACTAACCTGTCTACCACAAACTGCGGGCAGAAGACTTTCAACTACATTCGCGCCTTTCTATCACATCGCACCGCCTTCATTCGCCTTAATTCTACCGAACACGGCCCGTACTTATTAGGCACGCGGGGTACACCTCAAGGGGCAGTTCTGTTTCCTCTGCTTTTTAACCTGGCGATGATGAACCTCCCCTCTCTTCTAAGCGAGGTCCAGGGAATACAACACGCACTATATGCGGACGATATCACAATCTGGACCAACACCGGCTCCTTAGCGCAAATCGAAGAACGCCTGCAAAAGGCTGCCCTTCTGGTGGACACCTACGCAGGTTCATGCGGCCTGGAGTGCTTTCCAGCTAAATCGGCTCTTCTTTCAGTCTCTCCGCTACCGCCGCCTCAAATTTTTCTTCCGTCCGGGCCCGTCCCGTCAGTGCAAAATATTCGGGTTCTTGGCCTTCACCTCACATCGTCCTTGGATCCAAAGGGCACAATAGCAGGCCTCAGACGCACCAGCGAACAGGTGAGCCGCATGATACGGCGAGTTTCTACCAAGCGCGGCGGCCTCCGCGGGTCTCAGTCCCTCCGATTGGCCCACGCGTTTGTGACCAGTCGCGTCCTCTACGCCTTGCCTTACCTTCGCCTGCGTCGTCGACACGAGCAGCAGCTGGACGTCCTTCTTCGTTCAGTATACAAACGCGCTCTGGACCTACCTATTGCAACTTCCAACAGCCGATTCACGGCTCTGGGGGTACACAACACCTTTGCAGAGATGCGCGAAGCTCATCGCGTTAACCAAATCAATCGACTGTCGCAGACGCCTTCAGGGCGCCGTCTTCTACACAGACTTGGCCTTAACCCGATATCTGACCAAGAGCCTCTGCAGCCGGTACCAGAGCTCTGGCGTCAAAAGCTATGGGTGGAACATCTACCCCGTAATATGAACCCTGACCTCCATCCTGGCCATAGACTAGCACGCGCCGCGGCCCTTCATACGCGACACTCTGATCGTCCTGGTGTTTTCTACGTGGACGTCTCGGGTCCCTCCCCCTCGGGTCACTTCACGGCTGCCGTGATTACAGAGGGCAAACACGTAGATGGCCTCTCCTTTCGAGCAGACACAGTAACGCATGCTGAAGAGGTTGCCATAGCTTTGGCCGCCTCTCACCCTGCCTCACGCACCATCCTGACGGACTCGCGCTCGGCCTGTTCTCAGTACCTTCAGGGTTCCATTGCTCCGCTGGCGGCTAGCCTACTACAGGCAGCCTCTTGGCGCTTTAACCCTCATTCCATTCGTATAGTGTGGACCCCAGGCCACTCGGGCCTGCCCGGCAACGAGGCGGCAAATGCCGCTGCCCGCGCTTCTCCTGTCCGGGCCGTTGCTCCTCCATGTCCCGAGACGGAATCTGGCAATACCAACCTGACGCGCTTTCGCGAAATTTTGGCTTATTACCGGGCTTCGCGCCGCCTTTACCCGGACCCCGCACGCGGTTTGGAGAAACCGGACGAACGACTGCTACGCCGCCTGTAGACGAACACCTTTATAAGTCCGGCGGTCGCCAGGCACTTTTTGCCGGAAATCAATGGCACCTGCTCGACCTGTCATGTGCTCGCCGACACATATCACGTCGTAGCATCGTGCCCAGTTAATCCCGTCCCTTTCTCATCCCCTTTTCTTATCCCAACTAGAGAGGCTTGGGAGGAGCACCTGCTCGGCTGCTCTACCTTGGCTGCACAACGCTCCTTGGTGGAGCGCGCACGGGCAGCTTCCAGCTCCACTGGCGTCCCGGAATAGGGTCTTGCCACTCTAGCACGCCGATGGGCCACGTCGGCACTCTCTAGTAAACTTTTTCAGAAATAAATGTTTTTTACTACCACCACCACCATCGACTGCGGAAGCAACACCGAAGGCTCCGACGCATCGAACGTCGCACGCTGCAATGCGCAAGAGCCTCTCGTAGTGAACAGGGTAGAAGAAGCTTCGGAAGAACTTTCTACCCACTCTGAAACATTATCTTCATTGCCCGAAGTGCATGACAACAGCCTACAAAGTACCAGCTGCCGACTGAGCACCACATCAAATTGTGAAGAAAACCGGCGCGATGTTCAAAGAGGGATCTAGCTGCAATGCGTTCCACAGCAACATCAGCAACACAAGCAAAAGCAAGTCCAAGAATCGCAGACACTCCAACGAATACACCGACAAGGACGACGACGCAAAGTAAGCCTCTTAAAACAAATTCAAGACGTCAGGCATCTTCACATACGATGACGTCACCCGATGACGTCACCCTGTAACGATCCTTTAAAAGACAGCGCTTACGGCACAATCGGCAGTGGGCACGGCGGCGTCGTAAAGATGCAGCCTTCAAACCCGTTCCTGTTTATCCCGCAGATTGGAACCCTGCTGCTTCTTCTAGGCCTTTCTGCAGCATGTGCGGAGCGACAACCAATGCTTCGACCTACTTTCAACGGCGATATGGATCTGCTGATAAACCCAGCCTCAACTGACGAACGCTACCGGTCCTTCAACGATGGCGCTGGTGTTACATCATCAGAGCCTCTGGGATCACCGATGACGTCACCCTGTAACGATCCTTTAAAAGACAGCGCTTACGGCACAATCGGCAGTGGGCACGGCGGCGTCGTAAAGATGCAGCCTTCAAACCCGTTCCTGTTTATCCCGCAGGTGAGCAGACGCTATGTCAAGTCATTTCGCAGTAACAATGTCTGCCTAATTCTGCTGCCGTGCCCACGGTCGCTTCGTGAAGCCTTTTGTAAACTGATTGTTTCCTTGCGCTTATTGCTACTGTTGAGCGGAGATGTTGAGTTGAACCCAGGCCCTGCACTAGACGCCATAGCCGAACAGTTAAAGCAAATTGCAGGAGACATTCAAGATATTAAGAAAGAAAAATCCGCAACAAACACCAGACTTGACGCGATTGACAAAAAACTTGAAAAGATAACTGGCCTTGAAAAACAGGTCACTGAGTGCAATAAACGAATATCTAACTTAGAAAAAAACCTAAAGGCTATGCAAATGAAAGTGGATGATCTAGAAAACCGGAGCCGTCGGTCCAACCTTGTCATTTATGGTGCTGAAGAACAACAAAATGAATCGCCAGACATGCTTGTCGAGTTGGTCGAAAAGAAGATTTTAGATGGTGTGCTACAGATAAAAACCAAGGGAATCGAAATAATCCACCGTCTAGGAAAAAAGAAGCCAGTTGGTATATCTAGACCCAGACCCATTATTCTAAGACTACTCGATCATCGAGACAAAGTTTCAATCCTCAGACAGTGTTCAAAGCTGAAGGGCTCAAGTTTCTCTATCAGTGAAGATTTTTCTCGTAATACTCGGGACATTAGAAAGAAACTGTGGGATCGAACGAAAGAACACCGGGACAGGCAAGAAAGGGTGTCACTGGTGCGCGATAAAGTGCGAATCAACGGTCAACTTTTTGCTTGGGATAGTGAACGAGAAGATATAATTGCAGTGAAAAAAAACGAAGTTGGCATAGAAAAAAGAGTCACTCGAAGTCGACAGAAGTAACCCTGTTGAATGTGAACGCACGTAGTCTTGTAAATAAAGTAGATCAATTCGAAGCTCTCCTTCTAGAAATTAAACCTGACATAGTTGCTGTCACGGAAACATGGCTGTACTCGGACATCCTAGACCATGAGGTCACGCCGCCAGGTTATGTGATTGTGCGCAAAGATAGAGAGACTAGAGGAGGGGGCGTGGCACTTTTTTTCAAGAAGGAATTGCGCTACTCTGTCTTACCGGGCAACCCTAGCATTGAAGCGGTGTGGTGCAAAGTGCAACTGCAAAAGGGCTGTGTATTTGTTGGAGTTATTTACCGACCACCTAATGCTGAGACAAGTTATCTGGAACTTCTTCTGGATTATATGCACGATCACGTGACGGGTGGTATGATCATCATGGCTGGAGATCTCAATCTGCCTGAAATAGAATGGTCATCAAAAAAAGTGCGAAGTGCTGCAAATGACGTCATATTAGATATGTTGTTCAATTTTAACCTCGAACAACTGGTGCGCGTCCCCACACGTGTACAGGGCGTATCCAGCTCTATTCTAGATGTTGTGCTCGTTAGTGACCACTTTCCAGAAGACCAGGCGCGCATCGAAATCTTAGACGGAATATCTGATCACAACTCAGTCCTATGCACACTGCCTCTATCTGGTCTCTCTAGAATCCATAGCCCCGGTAGACACGTTCTTGCCTTTAACAGAGCAGACGACGCAGCAATAATAACATATCTTAATCACGAATTTCTTGCCTTCTATGATCTTTGCATGGACAAAAATTTATCAATGGATCACATATGGTTACAATTCAAGGCACGTGTCATTCATTGCATTGAGAACTTTGTCCCCACACAGCGAAAAATTACAAGAAAGCATAATGCCTGGATCACACGTGACATAATTCATATAAAACGTAAAATCAGTAGGCTGAGGAAAGCTAGGAGGTCTAGCTCACGAGCTGGCTACACCGCTCAGATCGCCACTTTATCAAGAACACTGAAAAGCAAAGTACGCTCTTCAAAAATTCACTATTTTGGTACCACGCTAGCAAAATTCATCAAAACCTCGCCAGGAAAATTTTGGCGCTATGTAAGTGGCAAACACAGTGGCCAAAACGCCTCCCCCTCGATAGACACAAAAGATAAGGCAGACAATTTCAACCGCTACTTTCAGTCCGTCTTTACGATCGATAATGGGCTAGTGCATCATCCCGAGATTAGGCCACCCACTGACAAGAAGTTATCTAAAACTCCGGAAATAACTGAAAGCGGTATACTGAATCTGCTGTTAAACCTCGATGATAAAAAGAGTTGTGGTCCAGATGGGATACCGAACGCTTTTCTCAAACGGTATGCGGAACCGGTTAGTAAGTACCTGCGCTTACTATTTACAAAATCTATTCAAGATTCGCAGATTCCCTCTGAATGGAAACTTGCAAAAATAATCCCAGTGCATAAATCTGGGGACAAATCGACTCCATCAAACTACAGGCCCATTTCTTTAACTTGCACTAGCTGTAAGCTACTCGAGCACATTATCCTTAAATTCATTACAAAGTTTGTCGAAGAAAATAACCTATTACACCCCAACCAACACGGTTTTCGGAGTGGCCTATCGACCGTAACGCAACTAGCTGAAACAATTCACGATCTGGCCGAAGCCATTAATCAACACTCCCAAATTGATATAATCTTTATGGATTTTTCAAAAGCGTTCGACCGGGTTTCCCATGAAAAGCTAGTTTTCCAGCTGGTTTGCAAACTCGGGGATGGGCCAGTGACCCGTTGGATATCCAACTATTTGTCCGGTCGCCAACAATTTGTACACTGCAGTGATCACGTCTCTGACACATTAAACGTTACGTCCGGTGTTCCTCAGGGATCCGTCTTGGCACCGATATTATTTCTTCTATTCATAAACGATCTAACAGTCAACATTAACGCAAACATTAGGCTTTTTGCAGACGACTGCATATTGTACAAACAGGTTAAAAGCTCCAGAGACCAAACTGAACTGAACGATGCCCTGAACGACGTTGTACGATGGTGTTCTAACTGGCAAATGGTGATTAATTCTGACAAAACAGTCGCCATGCAAGTAACAAAAAAGAAATCACGCCTACCTTTCCATTACGGTTACAACAACATCGTGCTACGAAATGTAAGCCAGTATAAATATCTTGGTGTGACTATAACTTCCGATCTCAGTTGGACAGTGCACCTAGAAAACATAGCCGAGAAAGCCTTAAAAAAATTATTCTTCCTTAAGCGGACGCTGCGCCACGCTGACCGCGACACTAAGCTTCTAGCATACGTCACACTTGTCAGACCAATCTTGGAGTATGCGAGCATAATCTGGTTTCCATTCACGGATAGTGGTATCAGCACGCTTGAAAGAGTCCAGCGCAAAGCGATTAGATTTATTTTTAACCGGTATCGTCGCCTCGACTCCCCAACACAATTACTACGCCACGCAGATTTGCCGACACTCGAAAGTCGAGCAAAAATTCATCGCCTAAAGTTCTTATACCTGTTATTGCACAACTGTCTTAAAATAGACCACGCTAAATACGTGAAAACCAAGACAACAAGGCAAACACGTCACACACATGATCACACACTCCAAGAGTACTCTTGCAACAATAACACATTCTATTATTCTTTTTTTCCTAGATGCATTCGAGAATGGAATGCTCTTGACCGACTTATAGCCGAACAGCGTACAGTTGATGACTTTCTAGCAATGTTGCAAAATACACATAGCACTTAATCAAAACGCTGATTACATAGTATGTATTGTATTTTCATTTCCTTGTGTACTTCCTTGAATTGACTTGCTTGCCAACATTTGTATTTGCACCAACTTTTACAGCTATGATTTATTATCCTTCTTTTCTTTTCAACGGGTGTAAAATATGTATAATGCGCCCACTACCACTTTAACTCGTTCATGCAGCCTCCTTAATTTGAACTTGTTGAGAAAGGCTACTCGGTCCAAAATTGATTGTTACTATTGATGTGAATGTTTCTGTTTTTCTTTGTTCCCCTTCGCTCCCACTCCTGTAATAACCCTGCAAAGGGTTAACAGTATGTGAAAATAAATAAAATAAAAATAAAAATACGGGATCGGCACCAGAAACGCATTTGGCGCATGAGATCAAGACTGCGCCTAGGATTACAGCTCCGAAACAGCAGAAAACAACAAAAGAGACGAGAAGGCACCATCTGTTAAACGCAGAGACCAAGACATCATTCTAATTTCATCAGCTGCGACCATCGCACATGCAAACTAGACGCACACCGTCTGTTCCCGTTACGAGACGCAACTCGACGCCTTCAACATTCGAACTTCAAATCCTACAGGGACTCCCACTCTTGTCCGTTCCTCGCAAAAACTTGACCCATGTCACCACCAGTGCAGATCTCCAGGGTGTGGTTATGCCATCCGGAACGCAACAGTCAGCCTCACCCACCAGAACTCCTGCGTTAACCGGACTGCTGCACTCTACACTGAGGTCTTCGAAAGTTTACAGAACTCCTCTGGAGCATAGAACCAATTGTGACTTTTGACATTTGTGACTTTTTAACCTCTCCTTGTTTGCTTTTTCTTGTTCATAATTCATGCCTTCTTTCGGTGGGAGGGGGAATCGTGAAGTCAGAGTAGAATAAAAATGGAGTATGAGCCGGGCCACATCACGCAGTCATTGTGGCATCATATATATATATATATATATATATATATATATATATATATATATATATATATATATATATATATATATATATATATATATATATATATAATTCACCCAATTTTCTTTCTTCTTATTGACTTTCGATTTGTTCTAATAGCTTCCCCTATACATTCCTTGGCATTACTGTCTGTTAGATCTCAATATTACTGTGCCAAAACACGGAAAATTGAGCCCTTAGGTACCCCACTTCTTTCCCTTATTCATTAAAGAGGGTCTCGTACTGGCAGACTTGGTGTCATGAGGTTGTATACGAAGGACTATTGGTCAGCTGCCCGCTCGTAATAAGTTCACGTGCTACTATTGACGTTAACCTGACGCGACGTGTGTATCAAAGGAATATGAACACACAATAAGGGTCTCTTTTTGACAAGAAATTAGGTGTTGTAATGATGGCAAAAAATTATTGTGTACTCAATTTTTCAACAGGTGACGTAGTTACGGATGTCGTGGTGACGTGGGGGCTCTAACCATATCAAGTTTCTGCCTAAATGCTTCTCTTCAGTGAAGAGCCGGTTGCATGTTCCGGCTATATTTGCTGGATATTTTGCCTGTCATGAACTAACTATCCCCCATTTAAACTCTTTCAAGAGCACCAATTTTCTTCACGCGAAGAACCCTATGCAGTTTTGAAATGAATGCTAAGTGGCCTCCAGTATTTTGTAGTTGAATAAAATTCAACCAAACTGAATGGTGAAACTGGCACCCCAGAACCGATGAGCGCGCAAGCAGACGGCATAAACGACCCCGCTTTTCAAGACAAAGATTACACAAGTGAGGTTCTTCCATGTTTCTTTGGCAGTTGTGCCATCAGGGGCACAAGCGCCAGCGCAACTGGCGAACACCCAGAACCAAATCGGTTGACGGTCTATAGAAAGTCGCTCATTCATTCTGGACATTTCACTATAGGACCTTTACGGTTGTCAGCGTTTCTTTTTCGGTTTAGTCGCTGCATTTGGGTGAATGTCATTGCTTGTCAATTTCAACAGAAGCCGTATTCTTGAAATCTCGACAATGTAATGTTATTGGAATGAAGGGCTTTAATTCTCTCGTTTGGCACAACCATTTTACTCCTAAGACTAAAATGTACCCACTTGAAACTTCTTTAATTATGCTGAATTGGTGTTTTTGTATCATCCTTAAATGCTGGAGCTGCAGAAGAAGCAACTTTGAAGTCATCGCATAACTTGCATTTTTGTGATTTTTTAGGACTTTTGAATCATTTTTGAGGCACCCAGTATGTATTGTCAGTGAACAAAGGTTGATTATGATGTGGGGTTTAACCTCCCAAAACCACCATGTAATAATAAGAGACGCCGTAGTGGAAGGCTCCGGAAGTTTCGACCTCCTAGGGTTTTTCAACGTGCACCCAAATCTGAGCACACGGGTCTACAACATTTCCACCTCCATCGGAAATGCAGCCGCCAAAGCCGGGATTTGATCCCGCAACCTGCAGGTCAGTTGCCGAGTACCTTAGCCGCTAGACCTCTACGGCGGGGCAGTGAACAAAAGAACACAGTAAGGCCGAGTACCAGAAAGAGAAGCTGAATGACAAGACGCTTCGATGAAGCAAGCAAAGAAGCTTACTGCGAGCACATGTAGCCGTATTCCTAGTTGTTTCAAAAGCGAATTCGAGGTCCCCAAAGTTCGAACAGACAGAACAAAAAATACACATTACAATGCAACGCCACATCAGTCTGCATTTCCTGATCCCTTTGTTCACGCTCTTTTTTGCCACAAAGCCATATGAACAAGTTCAGCTACAAAGCATGTTTCAAGCGCATCTTATCAACTTGCGCTTTTACGAAGAACACGGGTTATAAAAGGTGCTGGAAGTCAGAACTTCACCCAATCCCTTCATTAGGCTTATGATAGAAGATGAACACTATAGTCATTATTTATTATTACAATTTCTGCACCGAAATATTAATGAAAGCTTTTGGCGCATAAGGAATTGGTATTACCTTGTCTTCGCCGAAAAATTTCTCGCATTAGTAGTTCAGTTAACGTGACGAAACAATAAAGGGTAGTGTTTTTTTATGGAAGTCACTCGAGTAAGTTTGAGGGCTGTGTGTCTAAAATTACAGCCTTTTTCACACTTTCACACTCCATTGCCTGACCTAAAATAGTGAAGTGAAGTGGCAATGACCTCTAAGAAACCTCCCTATCTTTCCATTGTCCTTATCCTTTTCTTACTCGGTGTAGCCACGTCATCACAGCAGTATCCCATTTTATAGAAGTGCCAGCCCATATATGGTTATATCTTCTTTTGACAACTACAAAAAACAAAAAATGAAAACACATCGCTAAGACGTTAAGAATTGGCGCATTGCGCTCAAAGGATCCAACAATCGACTGGCAGAGCTCATGAGGGCGTATCGATTAGCCTGAGCTGTGTGGTGCCGGGCACCTAACAACGGTTCTCTTGTTTGTAAGGTTCTACACCTTGGGGCAATTGCGAGACACGCAACAGAGAGCACGGCCCAACAGCATAGTGTCAAAGTGGAGGTTTACGAGGCAGGAAAACGGGTGAGAGGTGCAGAGCTCCTAAATAGAGCCAAGTAGTGAAGAGAAAGAGAGCGATGCATTACTTACGGCGGCTATTCAGTGAAAGCCATACCAGTGCCCTGAAGCTAGAAAAAAACCGTGGGGTGAGGGACTCGAAAGAAGACAATTTCGACTTCAATTAGCTCATGTGTAAATAAGAAAAGTTATCGAACGCTCGCAGGGCCCGTGGCTTGACAGAGTTGCTGCCTTTGAGGTTCACATTCATTCCCAATCTTCTCCCACTCACCATGACCTCGTTGTATTTTTCGACTTTTCTCGCAGCCACAGGCTAGTAGATAGATATGTGGGGTTCAACGTCTCGAAAGCACTATATGATTGAGAGACGTCGTAGTGGAGAGCTCCAAAAATTTCGACCACCTGGGGTTCTTTAACGTGCACCCAAATCTGAGCACACGGGCCTACATTTCCGCCTCAATCATAAATGCAGCCGCCACTGCCGGGATTCGAACCCGCGACCTGTGGGTCAGCAGTCGAGTACCTTAGCCACTAGACCACCGCGGCGGGGCAGCCACAGGCTAGTAAAGAGTTTTAAATGCCAAGCATTTCTTGGCAAACTACAGCGACTTAAATCGTATCTATCTATCTATCTATCTATCTATCTATCTATCTATCTATCTATCTATCTATCTATCTATCTATCTATCTATCTATCTATCTATCTATCTATCTATCTAGCCGCCTACTACTTTTAGCTCCCCTGGCCGTTTCAATAAAGTGATCTTCACCAAAAGTGGTACTGAAGATCATGACACGTCCATCATGAATGTCTTATCATCATGAATGTCTTAATTCACACTTCATGGTCTCGCTGCTCTTCTGATGGCTTCGTTCACATGATACATTGCGAAAGTGCTATGATATGACATGACTGCATGGCGAATATAAGTGACAGATCCTAACGTAGATATGATGACATTCATGTATTACAAGTCATGACTACATGCTACGGTCATGGTACGCTCGCGGCGATTTTTCCTGCATGACCTATATTAAAGTTGGTGTGACGTGACGTGGATGGATGACGCAGATGTGACTGGTGGAATTAAAATAGTCATGACATGCATGCCATATAAGAACAGGACCGCATACCACGCTCATTATGCGCTCGCGGCTGCTTCGATAGCTTCGAATACACCTAATTTGCTATTGCGTGACTTGAGTGTACTACGAAGGTAAAAACACGTCAAAACAGGATAATCATGGAATGTGTATCATGCAAAACATGACTACATGCTTCGCTTATAGCACGCTCATGGCCGTTTTGATACGTCGACTTATACTATATTTGGTATCTTGTGACGTGAATGCACGACGAAGATAAATGAGGTTTAGGAATGATATTCATGATATGCGTGTCATTTACACGACGACTGCATGTTACGCTCATAGTGTGCGGCGGCCATTTCACTAACGCATTTTTTGTACATATTGCATTTGTTTCAACATGTTAAAGTGTTGATAATTATGTATGTGTGTCAGCTCTCATTAACACCGGAAGCGTTTTCACAGTGACTGACAACGATGCTTGCATAGCCTGTGAAATCTGGTGCTGTTGATTCCATGTAAAAACTTCGCCTATAGTACTAGCCAGTGGCGGTCACTCTTACATTCTCGTCCAGGCTTCTTTTTATTTCTTAAGTTGTCTGATAAGCACGTTTTCTGCTTCTTGTTATATGTCCGTAAATGGATATATCCACGACTGGCAAACAAGACACCGCGGTCTGCCGAATTATTATTTTTTTGGCGAGCTCCTTCTTCCTGTCAAATTAATGTTAAATAGTATGTCGCGGCTTATTTTATTATAAAAATTGTGCGCAAACACACTGCTTCACTGCCACATTGCAGTAAACCAATGACAACTGATTAAATGAACAATTATTAGCTATGATCACGCACATACGATGTACAGAATGGTCGTGGTAGAATTACGACTCTAAACAGTTGTCACCAGAATTCATCCGTATGACACAGTTACGGAAACAAGTCCACCAAATGCGCTGGTCATTCGGGAACAGACACATCAGGTTTCACCCATAACACTGAGCAGCCGCCTTCAGTAGCCACCTCGCAGCACGCGCAAGTGCGAACTGGAACAGGTCGATCAATAAAATTTTGTATAAGGTTTTCTGTCATTTACTGCCGCGACCTTGTTGGTCTTGATCGAAGAATGTTTTGAGGTCATGACGCCTGACGCAGGCCTGGTGGTGTAAAGAAGGTAAGACGGCGAGATTGTATGTATCAACCTTAAATAAAGGCAAAAGCTGTTGTCACTCCTGCGACATTGAAAAACTCTAGCAATGTCCCCGGCTTCCAGTTTTCACGTGGTCGACACAGCTGTTGGACTCGTAATAAATTTGCTACTCCAATGTTTTGACGCTGCAAGTGAAACTGATTAAAAACTTGTTTTGCCGGTAGCCTGGAGATTCTGTTAGGAACGTTTCCACAACGTAAGCTTGGTGTAATAACAATTTACTTCGTTTACTGTACTGGATGTTTTTGTGAGTTTTGTCTTCTGGGTGCTAATGACCATCTTGTGCGCCGCTTTTCCCCGTGTGAAACACGCACGGCTGTGTTGCAATCTCTACACCAGAGGTTGCGCCATTACCCTCGCTTTGCGGAAGCGTTCGGGCACAGTCGCTATTGTGGGGCAAGCAGTCCATTTGTCATGCCACCCAACGCGAAATTGAAGCTTATCAGATTCTTTGGTCTGGCATATCTGTCGAATTTTGATTTTCGTAACGTGAAAACCTAACTATTACTAGTGATCTTCAAACTGTCTGGAGGGCGTGGGAGACAAGAAATACGAGGAACACATGAACACAGATCATCGCGGAATGACGGAAGAGCTGTAGTCAGCAAGCAATACTAGGCCGTTATCTATAAAAATATGGCAAGAGGTTTCATCGGCAACCTACTTCTGAGACAAACCCATTCTTTTAATGATCCACGTGAAAAGGGTGCTCTCACGAATAGATCTTTCTTAGCAGCTTGCTTCATCATTCCATAACCAGCGCAAACAAATAGCTGCAAGAGAGGCACAAAAAACTATTGTGTAAAAGTGTAAGTCTTGTCTCTTTCTGCGTGTTTTGTCGCATTTCGGCTTCCTTAGTTCGTTTTTTTTTTTCACCACGCATTTGTGGTGCCACGCATTGCCTTCATACCATTTCTCCAAAGTGCTTCCGTGGCATTTACTGTCAACGTGATTCCATCAATACGATGTTTGATAATATGTCTGGAGTACAAGAGGTGCTTTTCAAGATTTCACGCGTAGTTTTGGCTATCACTGAAAACTGGGAAGGTAAAAGATAATAAATGCTGCATGACTTGTGGCTGGAATATACGTATGTACACCAGCGCTGTCGAGTTCAGTAGCAATTCAGCATTTAGGCGATGTTTCACAGTTTCAGCGTCTGTTTCGATAGAATATCTTTCCAGCTTCAAGCGTGTGGAATAACAATGCGATACTTGAACATAAAGACATTCACGGATAACCATTTCCACAACCACAATATAATGATATTGATGCATAATAGTAATAATAGAGAGTGATAGTTATGCTGTGCTGAGCCAGTAAAAAAAGTATAAAAAAAGCTGCAATAAGTAGCATCTCCTAGATATAAACTTCCTTCTAGCACTTCCTTCTTGCAGTCTCTAGATATAAACGGTACTGTTGCAAATGAGTTATATTATCTCATTCTCAACTGACTTGCAGCACCTGTGTTCATGTGTTCCGAGTTGTCAATGGATTCGCCCTCGCGCTGTCTATTTTTGGCTTCCTGGTTAGCTCAGTTGGCAGAGAAACCGCCCCGTAAAGGCGCTGGTCCCGGGATCAAACCCCGGACCAGAACGAACTTTTCGGCAACTAAGATTGATTGATATGTAGAGTTCAACATCCGAAAACCACCATATGATTATGAGAGACGCCGTAGTAGATGACTGCAAAACTTTTGACCACCTGCGGTTCCTTAACGTGCACCCAAATCTGAGCAGACGTGCCTACAGCATTTTCGCACCTAACAAAAATGCAGCCAACGCAGCCGGTGTTTGGTCCCTCGACCTGTGGGTCAGCAGCCGAGTACCTTAGCCACTAACCATTGCGGTAGGGCCGGCAACCAAGATGCTTTCATTTCTGAGAAAACCGTATAGATTTCCTTGTAGCTTCATGGTACAAGCGGTTGGTTGTCTTCTTTCTCTTTCTTAACGGTACTGCTCATTGCTATAAAAGCAAGGTTGTCCGTTAATATACATATTTGTTAGGATAGATATTGTTGTAAATACGTATCTCGTAAACATTTCTCAATTCTAGTCTGCACATCAGACCCTTGGTTGTTTAGCTAAATGTATATATGAGGGCGAAGAACAACGCCAAGCAGGTAAATGTAGTTTCCTGCCATTTAGTGAAAATGAAGAGAAGGTTTGTGAGCGAGATCTAATTGCTACATGAATATGCCAAAGACCAACTGGGTTGAAATTTCTTGTCGTAACCGCTTGTCTCAGTGTCTTCCATTTGAAGCTGATCGACGAGGTCATGAACCGAGCCATGTGTAACGTGCACAAAAACTCAAGCTTTCCTGCCGATAACTACCAAGAACTTTGGTCTCCCTTCGAAGCGGTGAGTTGGGCGTTCGGTTTAACGAGCACCATAGGTAACATCCACGTCCATTAGCAGGCGCACTTAGTCGGGATTCGGCAATTTTACCGGTGGTGCCTACGTCGTAAACTTCTTTTTTCCCCCAGTGAAACTGTTGCAGTGGAACTGCTGTATCATTTCACGCCTGTACGCCTAGGCTCTATGCTTGAGTGCCAGGACTACCTGTTCCCCGCCTTCGCGCACTTCCCCTCCCGTAAACGGGATCGGAAGTTGGTTGGGAGGGTCAGGAAGCAGGGTTCATTAATTTACTATCGGGCGATAGGCACTCAGTAAGTTCTGCTGGTCGATTGGATTTTCCTGGGACACGTTTCAAGTTTCTTTATGTTTATGTTTGTATTGTTTGGAGGAATAAAAGTACCTTCATTTCATGACGTTTCCCGAAAACGGTATTGCCATTACTTAATTTCAAACTATTGCGGCCTAACATATTTGAAATATATAGCGGCCCGTGTCAAAGTGAGAAATAAAAAAATAATGTACTATATGTATGTTTATTTTTGTCTGGTGTTTAAGGCTTTACGTACAGTGAACAACAGCGCAGTTAATTTTTCGAAGAGAATGTACAGGGCAGCAGCATTGCAAAAATATTCATGACGACGTGAGTAAAAGAAGTACGCGCTTCTAGCCTATGCGTCCCCTCAACTTTACTGGTTGTTTCCTTAGCGTTGATTTCGTGAAGATGACGCCTTTCTGCAAGCATATACATCAAATGTTTATATTGCTGTTATCACTCTGCCTTCCTTGCTCTAGCGTGTTCTTGTTCTGCAGAAAAGTTCTCCGGCTTTTCTGTATAAACCACATACATGTAAGGACATCAAATATATTACCATTACTCAAGTAAACATCTTGAAGGCCATTGCTTCACAAAGCCGTCTACAACGTAATGTAATGACAATGAAGAAAGCTATTTTTTGGTCGAGAGCGTCTCTTCTTTATTAAACACAACCAAACGAATTAGACACCGCATCAGCTTAATAAAAAAGTGAACTGCTCCCCACTCGCCCTCAAGACTACATATGATGCTGACAAACCTTCCCATGCCTTGCGTGCGCATTAATACCTTTTAGCTAGACGAGGTGACCACCACTGCACAGATCGTAACTCCATCGAGTGCAGAATGAGAAGTTCGCAGATTAGCTCCGAACCGGCAGCAAGTTGCCTTTTCGTACACTCTAAAGCCTTCACATTAGTTTCACAATTGTTATGGCATGCTCAAACGGTACAATGAATGTTCCCAGTACGCTTCTTAGCCTTATTATCTGCTGCTTTCATTAACGCTGTGTAAAACAAAAAAACGAGGCCTAGAATATTTTTCATCCTTCATTCAAAGGAGATGCTACCATGTCAGAGATGTAACATAGTCTGGTGAAAAAAAGCAATCCAGACTAATGTCTGTCACCGCGTCACTCCAACAGCATCGGATGACGAATGGAAGGAAAAAGTTTGCCGACCAAGCATATTCTTTGCACACAATAAAAATATATGGAGATATGATTTGTTTTCACCTGCAAGTGTTTCGATTTTCTTTCACATGCAATTCCGAAAAAATGCCTGAGGCGGGGGGCCAGAGTCTCAGCATCAGAGAATGGGATTCGTTATATCCGCAAACAACGCCGTTTCCTGTGTTTGCTCTGCCTGATAGGGCACTGTTGTGTACATGTGTTCATGTACACACCTCAGAAAGCAAATAGTTTCGTTTCCTGGCTCTTAACAAGCACTCTCATTGTTTGCTGTTGCTCCTATCTACGACGTTCGCCATCCTAACTATATATCTGAAAAGACGCACTGGCACACGATTCTGTCAAAGCAATCACTCTGACAGGCATAGGATGATGGTTTAGCTAGAAGTATTGATGGCGTGTTTCTACGGCGCTATGCCTAGACATGCGAAATGAAAAATAACGCTACTGTACACAACATAGCCATATTTCTTCCTAAAATTTTGTTATCACCCTTGTACATTGTAACTGCTGCCTTACGCAAACCACGCAAAATGATCAAGAACCATTAGGATATTCTTAGAACCTCCACATGTCATTAAGTGCACAACGCGAACATCACAGTTTCTTTTAAAACTTACGTGACCACTCGTGATAACGCTGGAATGTATAACAGTACATGTATAAATTCGGAAGTGTTCCAGCTTTCGTCAATTGATCGACAGCGAACGCTTAGTTCCTTTACATTCATGCCATTGTGTATTATTGTATTCCTATTTGCTGTCTAGTGGCCCCAAGTTGGCCCAAATAAACAGTTTAATCTTGGACATATCAACCACAGGGTTCGTAGTCATTACTACAACGTCACAGTATCAGCATTATCTCAGTAAGTTCTCAAACATTAACAAGCCGCGTAAATTTTCTAAACACTAGCAAAAAAAAGCTCCACCGAAAGGTTAAGGAAAAAAGAAACAAGTATAATTTTTAGCCCATTGTGCTGAAAATATTTGTCTTTGAAATATGCAGTTTTATCTATCTATCTGTCTGTCTTGATATGTGGGATATAACGTCCCAAAACCACTATATGATTATGAGAGACGCCATAGTGGAGGGCTCCGGAAATTTCGACCACCTGGGGTTTTTCAACGTGCACCCTAATCTGAGCTCACGGGCCTACAACATTTCCGCCTCCATCGGAAGTGCAGCCGCCGCAGCCGGGATTTGAACCCGCGACCTGCGGGTCAACAGCCGAGTACCTTAGCCACTAGACCACCACGGCGGGGCTGTCTGTCTGTCTTGTGGGCCTTGCAATCGCTGCACATAAACAGAACTATCGTCTTATAAAAAAAGGACGAGCACTCACAATCCTGGCAGTGGGTTAAATAATGTTTTTGAAACTCCGTGATGTGTCGAATCGTATACACAGGGAAGAATGTCAGTTGCCTAAACAAGCGCCTTAGAGAGCACAAAAATAAAGTGAATTCAAATTACGCTACTAATTCAGCCACACGTGCACTGTAAGGATCGTAAGTGCACACGTCTTTTTCGTGAAGGAACAGCTCTGCATAGGCAGAAGTTAGACACGCCTATGAAGTACCTTTGTATTATGAATGCTAGTGAAAAACGTGTGAGTTCTTCTGCCGTAGCGTTATTGCGAAGCAAGCTCGTTTTACACCGAAAGCTGCTATTAGGTCACAACGAGGCTCCGTGAGTACCATTGCTGTCTGGCACTGCCGCCGCCGGTGTCCGTAACCACTATCGCACGAAGTAAGGAAAGTATTCAGAAATTATAAGCATCAAGGATGCAATCAGATTCAAACTCAGGTCTCCAGCATGCTAGCTCAGTATTATACCACTGAGCCTCGCCAGAGCTTGGAACTCTGTGGTGATTTGGCCCTAGGCAGGCTTGATGTCGGGTAAGGAATCGCGTTAATATAAGTAATGAAGCTTTATAAAACAGCAAAGGAACAACAAGGTGTTAGATTACACTAATTGCGCAAAAAATGGGTCGCCGAATGCTCCAATCCTTTACAAAAGCTTCATATTGGTCACCTAATAACTGTGGCGCATACCCATTGTGGGATATTGTGGGGATCGGAAAAGCTTATCGCATAATTCTTCGTCGTTGTCAGCCATTTCTTGACACCGCATGTCAGCAGGTGTGGTTGTAATGCGGTGTTTGAAAATGCAGTTGTTTTGCATGGGCAGCAAGACGATCGCACTCGCATGACTATTGAAGCAGATAGGCTGGCTCGAGAACTTGATAACTGCGTGAGAAAACCATCGGTACACCTCCTGGATAAAGAGCCTCGATATCTGGGAAACGGTGTATGTGCGTAATGATTCAGATTTTTAGCCTCGTTCTTCAGGTGTGTGAGGTTTGTCGCTTGTTCAACTGCTAACTTTCCTTACTTTCTTTTTGTTTTTGTTTCAGGTGTGATTTATGCATTGTGGGACAATTAAACCTTCCCTCAATAGTGTAAGTTCGTACTAGTCCTTTTCTAGTCGGTGTTTCATACCACGTAGTATACTCAGATCATAGTACACTGATAAGTACGTTTCACAGAAACCATCACCACACGTCTGTTTTTCTGTAAGGTATCTTCACAAAAAGCTTAGCAATCATAGGATGTCGCTCAGGAATCATAGGAAGTCTCATTTCTGTATTATGCATAAACATTGGTGACTCAGCGACACATTGACTTCCCTTGTTTCTAATGTAGTATGCTTTTCAAATTTTCCTGGATACATTGTCGTGGTGGCGGCTCAATATCTTAACATCTTAAAGCTTTTTTTCACACTTGCACTCCGGGCAAGGAATAGGTACGTGTCCACTTCTATTGCTCTTTACTGAGAAATCACGTTCATGCGTGCACATGCTCACATATATTTCGGTCTGTCCTAGGTAACTATTTTCACAAGACAAGATAATCTGATAGACCACACCAGCATTGCACTGTGTATGTTAATTCGTATGCCGTTTCCCGTATCTTTGTACCCTGTTTTGGTGGTTCCCTATGCGTGCACGCAGCCGCATAGTGTGGGAAAACGACCGCTTTCAACCTAACCATCTGTGCAGCAGCGCTTGGCTGCACGGAGTGTATGCAAGACTTCTTCAATGCCGATATGACATGCTGGGGAAGCTATGGCCTGCTTCATGGTTTTTTTATTTGCTGGAATAATGGGGTAAGAAACTCTTTTGGGACAGCGGTTTGTATTTCCGGCAAACACGATCGCAAAAAAAGGTTAGAGCTACGTATAAAAATTGAATTTTGTCATCTTTTGTTAGTTCTTGACTGAATGATAAGATTTGCTGAAATAGATTAGGTACATTCGCACTGACTTCATCATAATTAGAAGTGTCACGCTTTCTTGAAAAATCAGTGAAATAATCAACATTGAAAATAATCAACAGAGGGCACGGCACTTGGCTGACGAGCAAGATGTATAAAACGCCGTTGCTGCTATTGCAGATGCTGCCTTAGTTTTTTGTCGGAATGCCTGTGGAAGACGACGAAGGCTGCTCTTTTGTCATCGATGCAAAACGCTGCGGGCATGCAAGCTTCGAGTGCGCATTTTCTGTACTGGCTTCCGCGAGCGTGACCTCACCAGCACCGAGTCTACAAAAAGAACAGCGCGAAAACGTCGGCTTCAGAGGTCACGGCACTTGGCTGACGAGCAAGATGTTTAAAACTTTGCTGCTATCGCAGGTCAATTAAAGCTCTACGTATCTTAGAGATAATAGATACTTGCTATTTCTGCCGTGCCCTCGCGGTGCCATGCTATTTTGATTGATTGTTGGTCTGTGCTGTCGCTGCTGATGGCTGGTGACGTTGAGGAGAACAACGGTACAAAAACTGGTGAACTTCAGCAGAAAATTCTTGAAAAAAATGCTTTGAATAGCAAAATTGACGATATCAAGAAAGAAATTGCTGAAGTCAATGCTAAAACAGAAAAAAATGAAAGTGTACTATCGACGTCTGATGAAATGAAAGCTAAAACAGATAAAATGGAAACCATCGTGTGAAAGCGATATGACGAATTGATCGATTGTGAAAATAGAAGCAGACGAAATGATCTCTAAGTGTTTGTCCTCACTGAGAGCGTGAACGAGTCTGCGCAAATGGTAAAGAGACGCGTTGTGAATGACATTTTTTTGAGTTCTTGGCGTAAAAGTTACTAATGTGAAAAGAATTCATCGGCTTGGTAAAATAAACCCGGATAAACTAAGACCAGTGATCTTGAAATTTAAGATGGCAAAGAAAAAGACACCATCTTTAAAAGCTGCAAAGAACTAAAAGAAACTTCGATCAGAATAAGCAACGACAATGTGAAGGAAACAGTGCAGATACGAAAGAAGTTATGGCTAAACGCTGCCACGGATAGGGAAGTAGGTGTGAAAGTAGCTCTCGTTCAAGATAAACTCAAGATAAATGGTGGCTTATACGCATGAGATGACGTCAGAGGCAAGCACTATTTGCTCTCGGGCAAACGTGACACTGATAAAACAGAACGAAGTGAGCGTGTCGTATCAACTACGTCAAACAAATCTGATAGCCCAGGTAGTTCTTTTGAGACACAAAGAAAATAGCTAAAATTGCTTTCATTCAATGCTCGCAGTGTAGTGAAGAAGACTACGCACCTTGAGTACATATTGCTCTCACACGATCCACATATAATCACAATAACGGAAGTATGGTTGCATGAAAATGTGCCGAATGATTGTGTGCCTACCAGTTACAATATATTTAGAAAGGACAGAGACTCAGAGAGGTGAGGTGTGTATAGTTGTTAAAGGTTCTGTAAATGCTTCATTGATTGTTTAAGTACCAGAGACTTTCTGGTGCAGATTAACTTGTGACAGTGCTGTTTTGTTTATTGTAGTTGTATATTGGCCACCCTCAAGCTTCCCTGAGTTTCTAAAGTGCTTGAACAAATTTTTTTGTGAGCAAGTAATTGGGAACACTAGGTTGGTAATGACTAGAGAATTCAATATTCCACATATAAATTAGTAAAATTTTTTGTGCAGTCGTAGGGAACCAGTAAACCCTGAAAAAATGCTGGAAATTCTGTTTACCTACAATCTGAAGCAAGTAGTGCTCGAGGATACGTTAATTACGCCGACGTCAAGGTCATTACTAGACTTGGTGTTCCTATCTAATAAGTTGAGAGATTACAAAATGAAGGTGGAAGATGGTATATCGGATCACAGGATGATCTGTCTTGAGCTGCCTGTTCGAGCAACGCAATATGTGAAGAGCTGTACACAAGTAAAGGTTAAAACTATGCTACGGCCGACGATACTTCAATTCTTCAATATTTAGAGGTCCAATTTCAAAGCTTCGAGACCATTTCTGGTTAGAGAGAGAGAGACAGAGATTAATAGAGCAGAGAGGCAGGGAGGTTAAACAAGCTTGGCTCTGTTGGCTACCCTACACTTCGAGTGGGGGAAAGGAAGAATAATAGAACGGAAAGAGATAGAAAAGAAGAGGAGTAAGAAAGATAAGGATGAATAGTCAGCTCGATACTTCACAGCATGGTCTCACACTGTTCTTTCACAATCGGTCGTGAAGTGTGGTGGTCGTTAAGAAGTACAAGAGGGCCTTCGTGGCTTTGAGCGTATGGGAAACCATCGGCCAAGGTCCGAGGATCTTCTGTGTTGTAGCGGCCGTGAATACAGCTGGTAAAGCTTGGCTTCCATAATACGTCGTTCTGACTGGTATGCTCGGCAATGGCATAGAATGTGCTCAAGCGTTTCCTCGCAGGCGCAGATGTTGCACGCCGAAGTGCTCGTCATTCCAAGGAGATGAGAATACGCATTCGTAAATGCCGCGCCCAACCTGATGCGAAAAAATAAATTTCCGCGCATCGTGGGAGCCCGGCTGACAAACGAAGTTCCAAGTTTGGGTCGGTTGAATACAAGTGCGTGTTGGAGAAACCCGGCGTAATCCATTGTGGCAGAGTTATACGGCGAGCAAGTGATTGCAGTCGCCTTGCAGCGTCCGTTCTTAAGAGTGGTATGGGCGTACGTAGGTCTTGGTCATAAGCCGATCGAGCAGCTTCATACACGCGGTCATTGTCGTCAATTCCGAAATGGCTCGGCAACCACTAAAATACAATATCGTGACCTTCCTTGAGCGCTTCGTCGTAGTCGTGCCTTATCTGATAGAGTGATTGTTTGTGTAACCCGTGCTATATTGCAAACCGTAGTGTCTGTAAGGCTGACCTCTAGTCGCAAAAGATGGCCCATTGGTTAGGCTGCTGCAGAAGAACGTATTTTACTGCACCTTGAAGCACTGCGAGCTATGGCAAAAATTTAAATGTGTTATAAGTTACTGCATAGACCATTATGTTCCATCACGTGTTAAAAAAACAAAGAAAGAAGTCATTGGATCACCCGAGATTTATTTCACATGAAAAGAAAAATTAAGAGACTGCGTAAAAAGAGCAAGTCGCCAGTGGCTCTGAAAATTCTAAAACTTGATCTTAAGCATAATTTGGCTAAATAAAAAAACATACTTTGAAAAAACTCTCAGTGATTTTCTTCGATCTTCGCCCGAGGAATTCTGGAGAAATTTTAGCGATATGAAAAAAGTAGTCGACGAAATACTTGTCGGTAGTTATAATATAACGGAAAAAGATGCGATAGCAAACCATTTTAACCAAGTTTTTTCAGTCCGTATTTAACCTGCCAGAAACTAAAGTAAATACAAAAGAAGCCTTAACAATTTGTCCTACTGTTTCATTGAAAACACTTGAAATAGCTAGGGAGGGGGTATTTTAGCAGCTACTCACATGCGTCAGATACGAAAAAGTTGAGTGGTCCCAATGATATACCCACTGCATTCCTCAAGCCATGCACAGAATGGATGTCACATTATGTAACAGTTTTATTGAAGAAATTTTCTAGAACGCACTCACTTCCACGAGATTGGCGCACTGCATTCGTCATTCTTCATTTAAAGACGGCAATCGCAAACTGGGGACACGTTACCGCCCAGTATCACATACTTCGGTTGCTTGCGAAGTGTTTGAACACTAAATTGCAAAACACATACTCGCATTTCGGGATCAGAACGCTTCGCTGTACCCTTAACAACATGGCTTCAGGACGAGGTTATCAACCGTGACCCAGTTAATAGAAACAAGTCATGATTTCACGAGTGCTATAGTTTTAAGACAACAAGTTTATGCGATATGTGTGGATTTCGCGAAAGCGTTTGATAAAATATCCCATGCCCAATTATTCTGCAAATTACGTCATGCAGGAATAATTAAACTCATAATAAAATGAACTGAAGCTTATATATTACATCGTACGCAGGTAGTGAAACTGGAGGGTCACTTATCACAATAATTGGCTGTACTTTCTGGAGTGCCCCAAGGCTCTGTTTTGGAACAACCATTGCTTCTCCTGTACGTCAATGATATCAATAGTGTGGCAGAAGAGGATGTTCATGTTAAACGTTTCGCAGATGACTGCTTAATCTATGCCGCGATTAACAAACTAGACGACCAAATTAAAGTTCATAACTCTTTGCAAAATTAAAAAGAAAAACTTGTGAAGGAAATCGAAAATGACAATAAATTATTTATAATCTACATTTACACACATCAACAAAAAGAAAGCATTTCATTCCTTTTTGTACAGCAGTTCAGCACTCATTAGTAAATACGGCCCAGTTTAAGTACCTTGGGGTAACAATTACGCAAAAATTAACATAGAATGAGAATATAGATAATGTTTGCACGAAAGCCTATCAAACGTTATATCTATTGAGGAAGAAGCTGCAGGATGCATCGTGCGACATAAAATACATTGCATAAACCACCTACATTAGGGCAGTACTAGATTATTCATCCATTGTTTGGAAACCCCTTCAAGTTACTCTTAAGAAGAAGATAGAAAGAATACAGAGACTAGCGGCAAGCTTTATTTGTTCAACGTACCGAAGGAAGGAATAAGTCGCACTGATGTTACGGAGATGCAACCTTGATCCTGTTGAACTACGTAGAAATAAATACCGGCTGGAAGTATTGCTCCAAATAATGCACGATCAACTTAAGATAGATAAGCTCAAATATGTACATTCTCGAAGCAAAAAAATCCCCGAACTAACCACAATTGCGTCATTAAACCATACCGTAGAAATACTGACACATTTTTATGTTCTTTTTTTTCAGATGTCATAGAAATGTGGAACAAATTGCCGAATGAACTTGTTGTTTCATGATGTCACTGACTTTGAAAATGCTCTAGAAGCACATTAACCTGATTGTTAAATCAATTTTTTCAGTGCCATGTGATGTTAACGATTTCATCTTCATAGCGCATATTTAAAAATGACTGTGAATTTTGAATTGTTCTTGAAAGGTTCTTTGAATGTTGAGTTGTTAGTAGTAGTAGTAGTAGTAGTAGTACTTTATTTACAGTAAGCCGGATACAGAGCTCACTGCAGGGGCAAAGGGTTAAAGGCGAACAGCCTGACAAAGGCCCTTGTCCCTCCACAGTCCGTGAAGGTGCAAAGCTTAAACATCAGCACTGGCAAACAACATATATATTCAATACATTGGTTTCAAGCAACCTTGAATTGTACACACAAATTTCAAATATAAATAGCATAAGAAGTTTACATAACACATTTCAAGAATTAGAGGTCACTCTCGTAAATATTCACAACTAAACGATATCAATAAAACAACTCAAAAACAGACACAAAATGCATGCGGATACAGTGAATTGCGCTGTATACACTCGTATAATGACATAGAAATTTATGAACAATTTAAGCATTTGGAGAGGCATCAGACTACATTACGTAATTTCGATAGTGTAGACCGGTGTTTATGAATAAGTCCTTTATTTGTTTCTTGAAAGTCGCACTACGAGCTCTAAAGTTCATTGATCTGCGAGGCTATTTAAAACCTGAGGTACCTGGTAAGCAACACTTTGTTTTCCATACTTGGTTCTTGTTCTAGGAGCTCGTTTCTTTTGTTTTTGCAGACTGTAGTGTGGTCTTTCGGTGCAACTTTCTTCATATAGCTTAGTCTTTTGTATTAACTGAACCAATTTAAAATGATATATATGATCAATTATGAGTATGGAATGTTTAATGAATAGTGCACCAGTGCACAAATCTTGTAGATTCCCCCTGTATTTTTCAAAGCAGTGCAATATTTTCTTTTGTATAGTTATTAACTTGTGGTAATTCCCTTGTGATGTCGTTCCTCAGACTAACATCTCATAAATTACTTTAGAATGGAAGAGTGCATAGTATATACTTATTTTTAACCTAATAGTTAGTTAATAGAATACCAATTTCATTATGAGTTGTCAAACTATTAAGAAACTTTATGAACGTTGTACATTTCTTCGTATGTCCTCTCTGTTATAACTCTATATGAGGGTTGACGGTATTACAAAATAAATAAAAAAATAAATAACGCTACACACACAAAACGAGGTCAGGGCCGAGCCTTTTGTTGAACACTTTGTTGAAACTTGTTACAAACAGGCAATGCAGGACCCAATACATATACACTGCTACTGTACGTAGTAACTGACTTTATACTGTTTAACAGTGGAGTTAAGATATGTCTAACATCACTAAAAAATGTGTACCACCACACCGTCTGTGTTCTTGAATGCTACGTTGCCATTGGCTTTGATGTATCTACAAACAGCTGTGTTCTGAAATGTATCTTTGCCATTGGCTTTGATGTAACCAGAAACCCACTTGTACAATGAATAAAAAAATAGAATAGCCAAATGATCTATATATATTGAAAAGGCATTGCCAACTCGACTTCGACACTCCAGTGATATCTAGAGAATCCTTCCCCTCAAACAAGTCGTTGACATTTTTTCATGTTCGCCATTCACTCACGACCGAACGAAAAGGAATGCTCTGCTTGTTTGTCTTGAACGCGAAGAAAATGTTCAAGCAGTCCACCTTTCTTCTGTTCACAAGAGTACACCCAGTTTTTAGGGGCGAAGCTCCTTAGGGCGTGGGCTGTGCGTCCCCTGTAGCCTGTATGTAGCCACCTCTAGTTTAGTTCTGGCAGTGTTCACTAGATGGCGGTACCGTCCCCTGTATGTAGCCACCTCTAGTTTAGTTCTTGCAGTGTTCACTAGATGGCGGTACCGTCTCCTGTATGTAGCCACCTCTCGTTTAGTTCTTGTAGTGTTTACTAGATGGTGGTACTTGTAGCTGATGATGAAAAGTTGCAAGATGCTATAAACTAGAAAGCGGTACTTGTAGTTGATGAAAGACGCGAGATCTTATAAAATAGGAATGATGTCACATAAGGCGCGTGTCATTGGTTGAAGGCAATCGTTCGATTTAGTGCGGCGACGTACGCTAGGGGGAGCGATGTAATAAAATCGAGTGGGCAAAATGTACAGAGGATTCATGGTTTACCAGGTTTACCTCCGGAGCTTTGCCCACTCATCATCATTCACTTCGTGGATATGGCGGAATTTTTTTTGTAGTTCGTCCCACCTGCTGTAGGCTACAGGCTTCGACTTCACTCTTGATGCGTTCACTAACACTGGTTCGAAGTTATTCTTAGCATCTTCAGTTCCCTTGTAACGGAACACCTCAGAGAGTGTAACAGCAGTCTTTGTCCCTTGCCTTGCTGCAGTAATAGGTGTTAATGGCGTCTGAAATAGCGGCCGACACTTGAAGTTGGTTCTTTCCCGTCATACGCGTTGTTCATATTTTTCAGTGTATTCGAGAGACGATCCACGCCATTAAACAGACAGCTTTTTTGGTTCTCTACATAGGCTTTTTCGAGAGGTTCTTACTGAGAGACAACTATTCGTGAGTTTCCTGCGAAGTTGGAGCACTGTATTAGGTTTATTCTAAACTTCAGCTCCCGAAAAAGCAACTATATTTCAGTATGTATTCTCGCTGAGTATCCCAGTGCTTTTGTACCGACACCAGAAGCCAGTTTTAATCTTGTTGCATCATATTCCATATTACGCATCACGTAACTGCCGCGTTTGGTCACCTCTACAACCATGTGCACTTGAATGCGTCAGAAACCACCGCTCGTGATTGGCAAAAGAACACAACCTGCTCATAGCAGATACTGCATGCTATCAACATCTCCCTTATATCTCGCAGTCTTTCGCGGCCACGAGATCTTATCGGCGGAGGGAAAAGTTAGTCTTTTATCAGGTGTCTTATCTTGATAAAAAGCCCGTCCACATTCGCATCGTAGCTTCCTATGTTACCTGTTGGACTTCGAAAAGCAGGCGGCCTGCTATTCACTGTTAACCTCTACAAACAGCGAGAGTCGATAAACCCATTTAATGATTCTCGCCACGGAGCGCAGTCATGCGGCAGTGCTGTGCTTTGCATCCTAATTAATCACACAATTAGGTTAGTTCACACGTTTAGGAGTTTCAGCGGGAATGAGAAATGTTGTTTCATCACGCTCGCCGAAAGTGATGACACGTGCTTTCGTAACTTCATCGCTCCATGCCATCCCTCTTCGCCAGCTTCTGTCGCGCTTGTCAGGACGAAATGTGTGAGAAAGCGCTCAAAGTGCGTGAAAGACGCTTCGAACACCACAGTTCATTCACTGATTAGAGTGATTTCCGTGGCCACCTATTTGTGAGTCAATAAGTTTTGATACTGAGGTCATTGGATAATTCCTTAGAGACGTGGTGCCTGGTTTCTATACTCTTTTGTCTGCCTGGTGAGAAACCTTAAAGAAAACTAACATTGAGAATGACAACGTCAAGTATAATCCCTTGCTTTATGCTTGAGAGAAATGACAAATGTTTCCTCACCGTACAAGCATGCGCAAGACCCGGCACTTCTTGCTCGCCGACGATCATTACAACATCCGTGGACAGGCTTCCTAGAACGCCCTTCTCGCTAATAACTGAGCACGCAAGGGCACGGTGAGCTTTATTCTGGCAGATTCGTTGCCGCTCTCCTTCGTTCCGCCCTTTGAGACGCAAGTCCGAATTCGATGAGGCCATTTGTCAAGACGCTCCTAAGAAGGACAGACCTACACCCCGATAGTTTTCGAAACCTTGTCCTCGCGCTGGGGTTTGTTACCAGCCAAATAGGGGCATGCTGCTGCGAATCGCACCAATATTTCTATATTTACTGAGTCAAACGCAATAAGTTTTCATTTGGATTATAGGTGCTAGCAGAGCCTATAGAAAGGCGCCAACCTTTAGGGAGTAAACGAGGTTCTGTGCATGTTTGCACCATTTGCCTATAGCTATATAAATTGATGGCTGAGCCCTGGTTAACATTCCTGTCTTTGTCCTTATGTTCTCTCTCTCTCTTCTATTCTACGGAGATATTGTTGACATGGTTGGCGAAGATTTGTGGACTTTTCGAACTCTGTGCTTCAGAACATTCTGACGTAATTAAGAGACACTATAAGCAAACACATTGGCTGACGTTTATCTCTTGCAAACCTAGGTATCACGAGCGATAGGTACTGGCACTTCTTGCTGTTTCTGCTCGCATAGCGAGAAGGGCCACGCGTTGACAGAGAAGCAGACGAGCACAGCATTGTGAAGGAAGAAGCAGAATCATCAAGAGCCACGTTTCATTTATCCAATGCGTGTAATACTCCTGTCACACAGCCACCACCGAACTCTGTTAAACCCTGTCAACGTAAATCTCCCCTAGGGAGTTCAAACGAGATAGACTTGTGGGAGTGTCACACGCCATAGACAAGGTTGTAATAGTTGCCGCGAGGGGGCTCAGCCGTCGCGGTTAGAGTTTCGCAGAAGTATGCTAATTTCATCTGTAGTAGTTTTTTTTCTTAATCTCCATAGCGTGGGTTTTACAAAAAAACACAATATTGAGCTGGTCTGAAGCGAACAAAGCATTAAAACTATTTTAAATGAAAACAATTCTTTAAGGTAGCGATGCCGGCAGCGACGCTGGCCCTGTTGTGCCCAACGCTATCTAAGTGTACTATGCCGTTGAAAACACGGACGGGAAAAAGGCAAGAACAAGCGCATGCCCTTTTCTGCACTTGTCCTTGTCTTTTTCCTGTCGGTGTTTTCTACCGCGCAGTACACTTAAATCATGTATCAACAACTGGCCCAATCGTCCACTTTGATAACCCAACGCTATGTTTGTTTACAATTGGGCCGTGCTCGACGGCCCGTGTACGAAAGTTCTTGAGTTTTATTCCCCCGTGAGCGCACTCTAAGTTGTTCTTTATTTAGGTCAGGTCCTATTACTCATTTTTGCAGCCGTCCAATCAGGTGACGATAACCCAGCGCTGTCAGTGATTCCTCTCATTGGCAAAAGCTAACACAGAGACGACAACAACCGCACGCACGGACAACCATTTTTAAATGGCGGCGCCCGGCCCGACTGGCTAGGCACGGTGTGGAGAGTAGCTGCACTTCGGCGAGTGTGTATATGTGCACAAACACGTTAGGAATAAGTCTTGCAACAAAAGAACGTTTATTATTGCCAAAATGTAATATTGAACTCACTGTGGCAATTTAGTGCTTAAAATTTTTTTCTTACCTGCAGATGCTGGGGACGAGAGTACCTCGTTCCACTGCAAAGTGAGATCGTCTAACGCTCTTTGCGAAACGCTCCGTTTACCTGCGTTTGTGTAACGGTGGCCGCGTGAGACGGACCCCATCTCTCTTCGCGTGAGTACGAGGGAGTTAAAGGGCGTTCGCGGGTGCCCGTCTGACAGGGGTAATACACCACAAGCGTTGACTGTGGACTCTCGTACACCTACCGTGCCACATCATAAGTCTGACAACTGGACAATTCAGGGGCCCTTTAAACCCGCGTCAGGTCCCGTCACACCGCAATGGCGAGGTCCTGACTGAGCACAGCTTCCTACGGCACTCCACAGCACAACACGTGTCGTGACGTTTCAGCTGCTTCACTTGCGTTCCGGTGGCCGACGCCCTGGTGGCTCAAGGTGATTCAGACGCAAAGAATTGGATTTGATAAAATTTTAATAGGTCGTCTAAATCGCAGGTCACTGTGTCGTGGGCCACTCCCACGTGGGGACTCAGATGTAGGGCTCCTCCGCTACCTCGCAAGCTCAGTGGACAGCCCAAAGCTCACCTGCCAAGAACGAGCTGTGGATTGCCGCCTCCCATCTGGAAGAGGTGATGTTCAGTAAATAGGCGAATTTTGTACGCTGTCGAAGGATATCTTCTACTTAAGCTATTTCCGCACAATGTGGGCACAGATTACTTCAATATACGTCAGGCGAAATGACATTTATTATTTTCAAAATAAAGTAGATCCGGATTTGTAATAGCCTCATTGTAAGTACTTGGTACCGTGGGAGATTTTTGTGAGGTGGAGGGAAAATTGTTCTGGACAGGTAGAAGTGCTTAGTGAGCTCATTATACAGGATGTTTCAACTGAAAAGCACAAAGTGGTAAACAACTAAACATAAGCGCTACGCATCTCCAATTAACGCAGTATTGTTCTAAACCATATAGAGCACGTCAGAATATTTTAGGAGCGAAGCTCCTTAAGGCGTGGGCTGTGCGTCCCCTGTATGTAGCCACCTCTCGTTCAGTTCTTGCAGTGTTCACTAGATGGCGGTACTTGTAGCTGACAGCATTGAGTATTACGCTAGCCACCGCCCGATCTAAAGGGTACAGCCATATCCATCCGTCCATCCGTCCATCCATCCGTCCGTCCATCCGTCCGTCCGTCCGTCCGTCCGTCCATCCGTCCGTCCGTCCGTCCGTCCGTCCATCCTTCGTCCATCCATCCATCCAAAAGATGCAAGATGTTATAAACTAGACGGCGGTACGTGTAGTTGATTATGAAAGATGCGAGGTGTTATAAAATAGGAATAATGCCACATATGGCGCGTGTCATCGTTCGATATAGTGCGGCGACGTACGCTAGAAGGAGCGTTGCAATAAAATCGAGTGGGCAAAATGTACGGAGGATTCATGGTTTACCAGGTTTACCTCCGGAGCTTCGCCCACTCATCAACATTCACTTCGTGTATGTGGCGGCACTTTTTTTTTGCAACTCGCCAAGCTCGGCAATTGATAAAAAATACTTAATGAACTTTTTGAATAGTGACTCTGAAGAAAGGTATTCAATATGAAACTTGTAGCGCTCATCCAAAAATACTGAAATTTTCCATATGCAGTGAGGTAGTCGATCGACGTAGCGCGTTTAGAAACATAGGACAAAAGAAGGGACAGAAGGGAGCGCTTATAGCGCTTATACTCTAGGCAGTGAGGTACCTGCGCTGCCCAATTTTTTCAGCCTTTGTTTAAAGTGCACAAAAATTTTTAAAAATACCACGTGATTACTCTCTGAGCGGGGCATTGTTAGTGCCCTCGAATGTAAGTTCGTGGAATTGTCATGACTGCTCATGCACGAAGGTCGCTTGAACAGGCTATCGGTGACTACGATCGACGTTAAGCGACGGTATGACATCGCCGTTAAAAATAAAAGAGAAAAAAAATGAAATAGAAAAAGAAAGCTTCGACGAAAATGCGGCCACCTTGTGCGAATGCAATACGAGACTGTAGGCAGTATTGAACGCAGCACCACGTTTTTTTTTTCTTTTCGGGCTAACAATAAACATGACGGAGGGATAGAGGGTGACTTTATGACGAAGTAATGCTACAGTAGAATGCACAATGTAAAAACGTCAAGGAATTTTTATTCATATTTTTATAGTATTGCGTGCGATGGCTGCTTTTAATTTTTGCAAGAAATATGGCACGATTGGCTGTGGGTTCAAAAGTTAATCGCTCGTACGTCGTCTTTGTTTAGAACATCATGTTTAAAAGTTGGCTGTTAGAGCGAAATGCATACAAATAAGCACATTGATATGTGGGGTTTAACGTCCCAAAACCACCATATGATTATGAAAGACGCTGTAGTGGAAGGCTCATAAAATTTTGACTGCCTGGGGCTCTTTCAACGTTTGCCCAAATCTGAGCACATGGGCCTACAGTATTTTCGCCTCCATCGAAAACGCAACCGCCGCAGCCTCGATTTGATTTCACGACCTGCGGGTCAAGGGCCGAGTACCTTAGCCATTACACCACCGTGGCGGGCTATAAATAAGCAGAACGAATGAAAAAGCGCACAGCGCTCTATTACCTAATTATTGAATAATAGGAAAGCAAAGTATATGAAACAAATCAGCCTCATTGGAATCCAAATTGCTTAAATTGAGACGTCATGGGCAGTTACATAGCGTGCTCGAACAGCCCTCCATCAGCTCCTCTTCACAACCTACACCGATTCGACGCATTTTCTGTCACATGTCGCAGCACTACTGGAGTAATTAGGTGCTACACATCTGCTACTTTAGTCTTCAGTCTGTCTGGCGTTGTCGTCGCTTTGGTGTAGCCATGGCCTTCAATCTATCTCCATAGAAAGAAATCTAACAGAGACAAATATGGGGACCTAGCGGGCCAATCTACAGGTCCAACACGGCTGACCCATTTTCAGGAGCCCCGCTGCCATGGCACATTGGCTAATGTACTCCGCTGCGGACCCGCAGGTCGTGGGATCCAATCCTAGCTGCGGTGGCTGCCTTTCCGGCAGAGGTAGGTCCGTGTGTAATTAATTAAAAAAAACACTTGATGCACAATCGAGCAACCAACTGACCATGCAGCTTGCACTTACTAGTCAGTGATCACGGTTAGCTCTTGGTCGCGATAGTCGACATCAAACTGCTTTTTTAATGTTTGGCCACTTTGCCTGTCGCGCGGTATACGTTATCCCGCCAGTTTTAAAAGTTGAACGTCTTTAGGCCACGTGGTGTGAGAACCGGTGAGCTAAAAGCGATGTCCCGAATTCCTGGATATGTGGATACGGTGACGAGTTCGGACTGTTCGAGCCAGTCCTCGACATTCTCATGCTCTTCTCCACGGAAAACTTCAGGAACGCGAGGATGTTCAAGAGTGCAGAGGGAAGAGCTGTCTGCAATAGAAGGACACCCATGAGTATGGTAGGAGCTGTCATGGTAGTAAGAGACGGAACATGTGTGGGCTCCGGACTTAGGCCAGTAGGTGCCGACTGAATCGATGCACCGGAGTGGTTACGAGGGGTCGAGTCTCTCGACTAGGCGAGTGGGTCCGAGCAAGACTGTCCTGCATCAGGTTGTAGGCTCCAGCACCTCAACCAGTGCCACGATGTCAAAACAGATGTCTTGCCGCAGAGGTAGAGATACAACTAGCAGGTCAGTCTCTTTTTTATTAGAACGCGCAAGCGCCTTCTTCCCCTTTGTCCTTCACATAGTCCTTCGTAGCGCATGCACAACTACCGTCACCTTTCTTGCCTTCAGCACATGACACTATGCAAAAATTGCATTATAATGTGGAATGATTGGCTAGCTTCCTTTAGGAAATTGTAAACTGATTAAGTAATTTGAAATCTTTATAGAACAATGCCGCGAACTACAGATAACTATTCAAAGATAACAAACTTATTCATAAGTAGGGTTTCACGCCCAAAAATTAAGATATGATTATGAAGACGCCCATGAAAGGGCTTCAGAAATGGTGACTATCTGGTGTTCGTTAACGTGGACAGACATTGAACATAACACTGCCCTTTACCATTACGCCTCCATCCAAATGTTACCGCTGTAGCTTCGGTTGAACGTGCGAGGTACAGGTGAGCAGTCGAGCATGCTAGCCACTGACACACCAAAGCAGACTAAATACTGAAATAAGCGGAGAAATAAGTTTTTGCGGAGAAATAAGTTTATTCTTATTTTCTCCGCAATAACCCACTCAAAGACGTAGAAAAATACAAATATTTAGGAGTCACTTTGACAAAGTCACTTACGTGGTCAGACCACATTACAAGCATATGCACGGCTGCACTTAGGAAACTGTGGTTTCTTAAGAGGAAACTTAAATCCTCAACGAAGGAGACTAGATTATTGGCATATAACACCTGCATCCGATCAAAACTTGAATATGCCTCGGTTGTTTGGGACCCTCAATGTAAAAAAGATATTGCCTTGATTGAAAAAGTTCAACGGAAGGCTGTCAGATTTATATTTAGCAAATATAAAAGATATGATTCGCCAACACAACTTATGCAACTAAATGATATCCAAACACTGGAAACTCGCAGGAAAATTAATCGGTTAACGTTCCTACACAAAATTCTTTCCGGTAAAGTTACAACAAGTCTGCCCAACAATGTGAAACCTCTATCTTCTAGAAAAACAAGACATAAGCATAAATATTCATTGGCGCCAGTTTTTGCCCGTACCACTGCTTTTAAAAATAGTTTTTTCCCTAGGACTATTGCTGACTGGAACTCTTTACCAATAAGTGCTTTTCAGTCCGAAGATATTGAAAAACAGCTTGAAACTTTTTTTGTTTAGTTCTGAATGATGTATCCATATGGTGTGTATTCGCAGTGCCCGAGTAATGTAGTTAGTTGACTTCTGCTGCGCATGAGTGTTCTGATCACTGTTTATGTGCCGTAACTCTGTTGTGCAAGTGCACTATAAGTTGTCTAATTAAGTGCTGTGACATTGTACTTTTTTTTTGTTGTTTTTGCCCCTCCTGCTTGGGCCTAAGTATAGGCCTGCAGAACCTGTAAATAAAAATAAAATAAATAAATAAATGTGATAAACAACATCAAACTGTTATTATTAATTGATGAAGTCATCTTTACGTTCGTCATTCAATTTATACCTATATTATACGGGCAATGTGTAAAGATGTGGTGTTCTTCCCTATAGCGTTCCCAATGTTTCTTGTTTTTGTATCATCTACTCGCGTTCTAGCAATAGGTGTATTTATTGTACCCAATAAGCGAACGCACAATGCTGAGTACAGGTATAGATGCTATTTGTATAACAGCATTGTATAGATGACGTGCTTACAAGTGTAAACGGAAGCTGAATCTGTTGACTGCATCAGAAAACGGCTATGTTCTGTGTTTTCGCACTTGTTTTAGTGTGAAATTGTCACCTATCGTTTACTCGACTGCTCAGTTGAAGATATTACAATTCAAAGTATTCCAGTATAACAATATATGTATAAAAGTAATAAAATGTTTTGAAGAAAAAAACACAAGTAGTAATGTTTAAGGTCGGCAACACAGGTAGCCTCGATCAAACGGGAAGCTTCATTTGTTCATTTCATTTAGGCACACGTAGAAGCACTTATCTTTTTACTCAAATTACACAAGTGTTTTGGTATGGCAAAGCAAAAAATACGCAGACAAACATGAGTTATGAGGTTTGTCTAACTCTTACGCCTAGGGCAAGTGAACGCGCAAAAAAGGTGAGCTAGTGCAGAAAGAATACTACCCGTGTAGCGTAATCTAATTGGGGCCCTAATAAGTGTAAGTATCTTGACATTCACTGTGGCCTCGTTGGCCACCTAGAATCTTTACCTTCGTTATTTATGCACGTGAGAGTTCTCCTGTGGATAATAACGTTTGCTCTCGCTCCAGGTACGTAACCGCAGGGAGAGCTGTTATTAGGGTTCTGCGTTCCCAAAGGGCCGCCTTAGAAGAGTATGGTAATACTTTTCCCACAAAAGCACGGGATATTACGTACCCGAGAGTAGCGACCTAGACTGCTTCTGCTGTGTACACAGTTCTCATGCCCAAAAATTGTACAGAATATGTCTGATCTTTCTGAAGATCGACCGTATGAGGTAGGTCTGTTGCAGGACAAGCCGCAGCGAATAGTGATGAATATGCAAAAGTACGTTATACTGCCCCATAGTAACAGTTTTGCTCGAACTAGCAAGATCCTGCCTTGCAGCTACGTGGTCCTCATTTAGAACGTCTATTGAAGAATTTTTTGATCATTCAAAATACAGCCAGATTTTTCTGCCTCAGTACATAGAGAGGCACTGTCTTCGTCTACTGTCCGCTTTGGCGTTGTTGCGGAAGGGAAAACGAGTCCCACTGTAAATTGATAGATGCAAACTTTCAGGCATTTTGATGAAAGTAATGCTCAAACTTGATTACCCTTACTCACGCACTTCAGTAGCAGCGAGTCAATTGTCAAGGAGCTACTGGACGCTTGAGGTGAAGAGTATTTGGCCATCCAGAAATTAGATCATCGGCGGAGTGCGTCCCTAGTTTTCACGTTGTGAAACTGGCTGGTATTTCTTTTTCAGTGGCTTCATTACTTCATGAAAACTTTGATTCTTAGTAAGGCAAAAATACTCACAGAAGTATGTAACTGCTGAATGTACTATTGCGTAAGCATGTACTTTGTTTCCAAAATAAGGGACAAGTTGTATTTTTGTTTGAGGCATATGCGAAAGTGTAGAAAAAATTGTAAAGATGTTGGTGAATTCATTCATTATAAACTTAAAACTGCTTGCATGACATAACTTACCGTATCAACTAATAATAAAAATAATTTATTTTCCAATTGTAAAATCAAGCTTGATGGTAGGTGTGAGATTATAAGGGTTAAACCTGTGACTAAAGACTCATTTTTTCAGTAAAAACTAAGGAAATAGACCTCGGCAGAAATGACAACTAGGCGGTGTGAATAACACAAACTGACGTTCGCAGATATTCACAGACCTTTTTATTTTAAAATGAACTAGAAAATATTTTTATGTATCTTTGAAACATTTATTTACAGATTAAAAGCATAGTTATGGTTCACATTGCCTTGTAATTTTCAGCAAGAGTTCTTTTTTTTTTTGAGAGATCAATGTGAACACATAGGTAAGATAGTGGACATTTTCATTAGAATAATATGGGTGAAGAGAATACGATGAAACAAAACACGAGCGAACTTTCCTACTTCTTCCTTTTATTTTCAAATTTTGTGACGGCACTAAAAAAAACACTGTATACGAAGGAAAAGCATCAGAAATAATTTTATGTTAGGTTATTTTTGCCTTCCGAAATTGTCTAACAGGAGCGCACTCCGTGTTGACAGTCTACAACGGAACTTTTTCGGAAACGCCTCCTTACTCTTTCTCATCTACAGCCACACAGCATATTTCTCTTCCTCATCTACAGCCACACAGCATATTTCTCGGCTGTGTTAAAAATATGTGGCATTCAGGAAGTGCACCTCTTCAAGTTCTCGAAGCAACAGCGGTAAATATCGGGAAGCACCACCTGAGTTTATCCAACATTTTCTTTGCGTTCACCTTTGTCCACATGCCTGATTCTTTTCTCGCTGTTGCCTACTTCCAGGAGCCTAGAGTGGTCGAGGAGTGTCTGTTTGCGCTAGGTGTTTGAGAGGGAAGGGGAAAGAGAAAACGCAAGTTTGCGTAGTCTTCAAACTTTTGCTCATCTTGCCACCCAACTCCTGGAGAAAAAACGTCGTCCTTTGGTGTGTATATTTACCCTTCTTGTACTTTCTAAAATGAATGAATGAATGAATGAATAATGAATAAGTAAAGAAACTTTATTCACACTCATTTCGGTAGCGTTCTCGTATGAGGCACGGGAAAAGAGCAATAACCCCTGTTCTGTCCCACCATTCATCGATGATGATGGTGGTGCCTCAAATGACGAGTCGTTGTTCTAAGATTCGGTCGACGAATTTGAGTTGCTGAAGAACCCAAGGCTGGCCGGTACTTTCATAACTTAAAAAGGTGAAAAACTTTCTCTTTTTTCAAATCAGATAGGCACTTGAGAGAAATCACATATTTTGCTAATTCTGTTCCACTTTCCACGCTTTCCACAAGTATTGAGTTTATAAAAGCCCCTTTGCTTTCTGTGTACAGCTTTAAGGAAATACGACTGTGCTAAGCGTCAGGCAGGTAAGAATACTGGCATTTATTTGGATACCGTATTTGATTGCGCATTTCTAAGTAAAATGTTCACGCAAAAGAACTTTGAATGTTATATGAGTGGGCTTCAGAGAACTTTCTTACGCGATCAGTTAATACTTTTGTGTGAACAATGCCCACTATAATATTCCTTAACAGCTCAGGCAGTGGTCATAGCATCGCTCCAGCAGACGCTGCAATCTCTATTGGACTTTTATACTCAGTTATGAATTGTTATATCTACCGAGGTGGTACAGTGGTCACTGTGCTTGATTGCTGAAGGGAGCATGCTTGATTTCAGCCATGGTGGCGACCTTTTACAGGGTAGCTCTTACAGACAGCCATAGAATGTTTTTGGTCACCCGAAAACTGCAAGTAACGGGTAGGGGATAAAAATATGAGACATCTGACCATTCAGCACTCGCTCAATAGCAGTAAACAAGGCAACAGCTAGTCCAAGAAACGGCTGCGAAGGAATAAATTGGCAAAGAGACAAAGACACAAGAATAGAGAGAAAGGTGATTGAGGGAAACGGATAAGGAAAATATAAAGAAATGAAGTGATTAGGCATGTAAAATCAATAGAGAACAGGGAAACAGCGAGAGTGGGAGAGAGAAGTCTATAGTGCGCTAGAAACGAAGATAAAAAGAGAACAAACAAAAACAAAGGGAATAGAGACATAAGCAGATATAAAGGGGAAAAAGACATCTGCGTGTGTTCGTGTGTGTGTGTGTGTGTGTGTGTGTGTGTGTGCGTGCGTGCGTGCTTGCGTGCAGAAATAAGAATAAGGAAGTACAAATATCTATGAAAGGAAACAGGAAAATGAATATGTGAAATTATTGCGCCCTTCTTCCAGGTATGGTACCAATCTTGCAAAACGTTTATACTTTTTTTATTGAAGCGAAATTCTACGGGCGCGTGTGCTCTGTATGGTCGGGGCGCGCTAAAAAATTTCAGTCGCTCGAAGTTATTCGGAGCCCTTCACTACGTGTGATTCTCGTATCCTGCGTGGTTTGGGCACATTAAAGTCCAAAAACCAACAAACCAAATTTCTGCTACGCATACGACATTGTTGATGTGATGTACGCATGGGTTTACGCATCATTATGGTGCATAAAGGTTAAAAAACTGTGCGCCTTTTGAAAGTGACACAGGTATTGAAATCTGATAAGACTGGTGAGAGATAGTGCTACGACACTCAACAAATAAGAAATATTTAAAAAAGTAATAACAGGGACGGACGCACCTTTGTTTGACTCTTATGGTTGCTACTAATTATATATTTATTTTATTTTCTCCGAATTCACACGTGCTTTTGTTTGCGTGAATGTAGGACTGGCTCTCGGCAACCGCAACTTCACGAGGTGTTAGCGGCAGGCTAAGTAATCTAAGTTGTGCCCGCTCTCCTATATGCCGCCAAAAAGAAGCAAGTTGCCACGCACAGAATGCAGTTACCTTAGAAACCAAAAGCCTTTTTTTCGTTGGGCCTGCAGTCGGGCGTTAAGAAAACTTTCCACAAGCGTGGACGTTAATTTATGTTCCAAAAAGTGTTGGTTACGAAACTTTTCAAGTATATAGAAGCAGAGTTCCTTGGCTCATTTATATACTCACATATATGCGCGTGCTTTTCATAACGCGTGCCTGAGCGAGTACAGCATCTGTGCCAGACTAGCTTCAAGCGACGCATGAGGTTGTGGCGCTAGGAGAAAAACTCACATCATATCCATGGAGTGAGTGGGGTGAAGATTCGAAGTGTTTTATTGGAAAACCATGAATAATCCGCCGGCCACGTCTGTCCATTCTTTCGTTTATCCGTCCGTATGTTTATCCGTCTGTCTGTCTGTCTGTCTGTCTGTCTGTCCGTCCGTCCGTCCGTCCGTCCGTCCCTCTGTCTCTCTGTCCACCCGTTTGTCTGTCCGTTCGTCTCTCTGTAGGTATGTTCATCCGTTTTTCTGCTTATCTGCCTGTCCATCAGTTCGTCTGTTTGTCTGCCTGTCTGTCCGTCCACCCATCTGGCCGCATGTCTGTTTCTCTGTATGTCATTCCGTTCATCCATGCGTTCATTCATTTAGTGAACACTGCAAGTACCGCCATATCGCACTTTGTCATCATATATTCATCTTATACAAGTACCGCCATAAGAACCCCAGGCGGTCAAAATTTCCGGAGCCCTCCACTATGCCGTCTCTCATGATCATATGATGGTTTCGGGACGTTAAATTCCACAAATAAATCATCAAAGAAGTAGTGCCACCCAGCAGACATTCCAAGGACTAAAACGAGAAGCGGCCACTACATGCAGGAAACGCACGACTCACGCCTTAAGGAGCATCGCTACGAAAAAGTTTTCTCAGTGGCTACATGATACTCCAACGCCTGAGGTATTTAGAACAGTAATACTGTATGAAATGGAAGCTCCCGGTATAGGCTTTATGGGTATAGCGTGTGATTCCTTTTCATGGCTTAGAGACCAATGCGGCTAATGTTAGACGCACAGGCACAGGTGTGTTGAATCTAATAGGAATCGATAACATGTACTTAGTGAATGAGCAGCGTTTTTTTAGGCTAATTTTTGTTTTACCATGTAAACGAATAACATACAAGCTGTAAAGGCTCTCAAAGACGACGCTCTAATAAGGCAATGAAAGGAATACGAAGCTTCTACCTGACCGAATGTAACTCTATTGAGCATCCACAGATCGATAGACTTCATTTTTCACATTGGGTCATATGTTACTGAATAATTCCTAACACATTTTAGGCTAAGCCTACAAAGTTTATGGGTACTTATGATCTAGGAGAGAAATTCACAGTTGAATGATTTGTTCATTGAGTGATCTGTATGTGAAGTTTAACATCCCAAAACCACCATATGATTATGAGAGACGCGGTAGTGGAGGCCTCCACAAATTTCGATCACCGGGGTTTTTTAGCGTCCACTCAAATGTGAGCACACAGGTCGACAGCATTTTAACCAACACCGAAAATATAGCCGCCACTGCCGGGATTCTATCCCATGGCCTGTGGGTCAGCAGCCCAGTACCTTAGCCACTAGGTCACCACAGTGGGGCTACAGCGTCCACCAAGAAACTTCGAACACAGGCATGCCCTCTTCCGGCTAACAGGGGAGGGTACGCCAATGCAACGACTCCTTTTGGTCGGTGTTGTCGTGGAAAAGAAAACATAGCGCTTGCAGTATACCAAGGCTACCAAGCATGGAGGATAGGAGGAGCCCGCATGGCGACACTAAGGCAGCTACTTCAGTTACTCTAGGGACTTTAAGTGCATCAAGGCTACACCTCTTGCAAGTTGTAAACATACTGTAAATACTGCAAATTTGCGCTTAACACAAGAAGAAAATAAGCTTATTGCCCAAACTTAAAATGCCAGTACGTTCCACATAGCAGCCTAAGCCTTAAGGCATGTGCTGAGCCATGCCATCAGCGGCTGCTCGCTTGCCTGATTGCAAGCTCTTATGCATAAACGCTGCATTGAGGTGCCAAGGACACTTGTGCCCGCAGGTAATTGTGTTGGGGAGAAAAGAAATAGAAAAACTACTTAGCAAGGGTTCATTAATCTTCTAAACATGATCAACGCCGTGTTGCCGACAGTCGTAGTTTGTTAGGTGGCATCTATTGGGCCTGGGGCGCTAAGAAGCAATGAAAATCAATCTTCTACTTTCACTCCCACAGAGATCCTTCGGAGGCATGTCGAGAAGTGAAGTGTGATTAGTTCACTTCAGCGTGGTTCTTGGAGTAGTAAGGAAGGCTTGTGAAGAGCCCAAGGAAAGCATGCCGAAATCGTAAAGGAAGATGTTGCTAACGGAACTTCCTTCGGATACCTGCACATGAATATAGAAGCATGAGGCTGCCTTTCGAGTGTTACACATTCTGACTGAACTTGGCAACGTCCAATGTGGGTAATTTTGTTAGTTTTCATCATGATAACTTGGCAGCACACATAAATGGGAAAAGTAAGAAGGCGGAGTTGTTATATTGAATCTGTACCAACTAGACCACCTATCAACTATTCGTTCTCTTTGTGTAGTAGTAGTAGTAGTAGTAGTAGTAGTAGTAGTAGTAGTAGTAGTAGTAGTGGTAGCAGTAGTAGTAAATGTATTAATAGTAATAGTAGTAGTAGTAGATGTAGTAGTAGCAGAGTAGGGGTATTAGTAGAAGTAATAGTAGTAGAAGTAGTATTAGTAGTAATAGTAGCAGTAGTAATGGTAGTAGTAGTAGAAATAGTAGTAGTAGTAGTAGGTTTACTAGTATTTGTAGCATTAGTAGTAGTAGTAGAAGTATCAGAATGACATTTGTAGTAGTATTCGTAGTAGTATAAGTAATTGTAGTAGTAGTAGTAGTAGTAGTAGTAGTAGCAGTAGTAGTAGTAGGACGAGGAGGAGGAGGAGGGAGGGGAGTTCTCAATTCACGAAGTTTTGGGCGTATAAAAAGTGTAAGTACTAGTTTCACTTACACTTCCAGCAAATCTCCAAATAAGAAAAATATTGTGCATGTGCCTCTCAGTAAAATAGCCATAGTACTTAAAAATTCGCTGTAGTCAGCAGTTCCTATCTGGTGCCATCGTCTTTCTATAGCGGTCTCTATACGCCTTCAGCTATAGCCAGGACGCATGGAAAGATAAAATTTTTCATCGATCAAGAAGCGAAGCTTTGCTGTATTTTGTGTGGCCTGCATAATGGAACGCCTGAAGTTGCGGGGAAGTGCAGCAAAACAAAAATTATGTAGCCAGCAAAAGTAACGTGTGTAGGAGAAACATTTCTCGACAGTTGCAGTTTATTGACCCAGAAGCAGAAACTTTGGTTCTTAGATGTTCAAGAGGCTCCACAAATTTTCTTTATTTTTCGTAAACGTCAAGAAAACACTGAAATAAAGTTTGCGAGTGTTTCAAGAGCAAACTGAGGCATACCGTGCAAAAAACTACACTTAGTAAAAAATAAATACAGCAAAACATTTTTCCTTTCACAAATATTTGAGTATAAGAAAGGCTAACACAAGCAAGTGCTTGTTTGCAGGAATGCGTCGCTGCTGCTAGCAGAGGTCTTTACAAAAGTAACAGACTAGCACATGTAGTAGCAAAGGAGAAGAAAGTTTAGTTGTCTGTAGACTTGGGTTATGAAGCTGACATCGCAAATGGCATAAAAAAGAGAACAATCTTTAGCTATGAACATTTTCAGTTCACAAAGTATGGGGCATATAAAAATCATAATATTGGTCGCATACTGGGCCGCATGTAAGCGTTCAAACGTTGACCTGAAATGCGCTTAACCAGATTGATGGTATGCGTTAAAATGACCGGTCACGCTTGAGCAGCCTTCTAGCAACTAGATGGTTTTGCATATGGAAGAGCCGCCTAAACTTAGGCAACATAAATAGTATTAAAAACAACTGCACAGCCAGGTGTCACATACGCAAGAGCCACATAAGGAAGCCGTCTGAATAGGTGGCTTAGAGAGTCACTTATAGGCATGAAAATGTTGAATTACTTTCCGCTCTATATATGTTGTTTTAAGCGGTCGTTTCCTAAGAGTTTTTCGAAAATCTTGGAACATAAAGACAGGAAACGAAGGAAGATAGAAGAGTGCTCTTCTCTTGGTGCTTATCTTTCTTTCTTTCCCATCTTAATGTTCTAAGCATTGCGCCACAAATAATATGTCTAGCAAACGTACGCACTAATTCGCCCATACGGAAAAAGTTCTTTTAGAAAACGATTATAAATGACTTGATTTAAGTAACACATTAAAATACAATTCAGTGGTTAGATAGCTTAATTTAGGTTTGTGGAGCCTAGCCGACGGCGTAACAATTCCACGTGAATTTACTTGTGAATTAACTTTAGACGAACTTGACAGAGTCTAACAGACCACCCACTCTTAATAGTGACTTGTTTGCAAGTACGATTTCGTTTGTGTTTCTCGCCATAACGTTTGCCTTGTTAGTCTTTGTCGCGTTTTTTTTTTCGGGGACATTTCGTAGCGGTGAATTACAAACTGGCCCATACCTCTTTCCTGTTTTCTTTCTCGCTTTCTTTTTAACTTCCTTTCTTTGGTTTTGTATTTATTTTTTTTCTTCTATTCCTTCTACATATGTACTTTCGGAGAAAATGGAAGCCTAAGAGGGACTTATCGTATCTCTTTAAAGAGAATCAGTTAGGTGGTATATACGTTAGGGTTAGGGCAAAGGGTAGCAGACACATTTTTCTCAGATTGCAGACTTTATCTTTCTTTCTTTGGTCATAACCAGACCCTAGCGCCTTGCTTGCAGGTATTTCATTCCCTAGTTCCCCACTTATAGAAAAACACAAAAATAAAGAAAATCCGTGTTAGACACAGAGGAAACTACGGCTCGAGTATCCAACATGTACGCAGCACAGATCAAATTGTTTATATCAACTCCATTCATGAATTTATACGTTATGTTATGAAAATAGCTTGCATTTTTTTTCGGTAGCCAAATCATCGTTTCTCACTGAAGTCATCTTCAGTTGTGGTGTACGTTGGGCCCAAATAAAGGTACGCGTTGCGCCAATGCTTGTTTTTTATGAACTGTGAGCCAAGTAATTGATGGCAGAGATGAAATTAAAAAAAACCAGAATCATATTTCATAAAATCAGTACTTTTGAAGAACAATGTCTTCGACATCCATTTCTGAGCGAAAGGTACGCTTCAGACAAGAATGTTTATTGCATACAAGTAGCATCCCTTAAAGGGGCACTAAAGGTTACATTGTCGATGTTGATTGTTGAAATAACGGCCCAGCAGCCTCTTAGTATTACTTTTGTGCTTATAAAGGGCCTATTTTGAAATAAAATCACGCTTTACTGGTCCGCACTGGGTTACCGAACTTTAAATTACCCTTCCCAAGAAGTGGATGGACCGGGCCGACTCACGTCATTGTTGCCGTGCACATCGTTGCCCGGCTTTACTGCGCTACTAGCAGCAGACTGAAAGCAGTGGGAGCCACAGTAGCAACAACGGCCATTGATCAGCTTCGCGCCATTGGCTTCAAGATTGCAGACGTTTTTTGGTTCAACTGCGCCACGCTAGATTTCACCACATGTGCTTTGTAACTACGTGAAAATTGAACTTTCGAACCCCTCGCGCCATTGCCGACAGTTACGCCCAGCGGTTCATTTTTCTATGAATCAAACACGAAATGAACAAGCAGCAATTTAATCCGTTTCTTGATGCACGGAAGGTTTATTGCAGCCAGATCGATTTCTAGTGAATAATTTTAGACGGCCTGTCTGGTGTCATCGGGGTCATTTTGAAAATTTCCTACTGCGGCGCATGTGTTCATTTGCATTCACCTTAATTTCTCAGTAAGTAGGGCACTGTTGTTGACAATACTATCGTTTTAGGCGCTGACATTTATTAGGCTGTCAATCTGACGTAAATTGTTATTTGACTTGAGTGTCACTTTAAGGCGAGTGCAACTGTCCGCAGTGTAAAAAAAAAAATTACTAAAGTCACACGTACAAACAAGAGAGCATAAACATGCGCAATGTTTATGCTCTCTGAAATACTCTCACGAAGCACTGAAATACTCTCACCAATCACGGATCACTCAAAGAGACAAAAAAATGAAACACAACAAAATTATTGCAAGATGAAAGTACAAGAGTCCCCACAGCGGCCGGTCTGCGGAAACTGATATTTTATTCCAGAACTCGCAACGTGCTACCCGATGACCACAGATAGTGTGCCATGGTTGAAAAGCGAGTTCATAACAAGCAAATAAAGTAAATATTTGGTTAAACTAGCCCTTAACCGAGCAAGGCTTGCAAGAGCGAAACTGGGCAGAAATCTGAAATAAGTTTGGTTTCTTTCAAGTCGTTCCTCGGCCTTAGGTAGCGAATACATATTGTCTTGAGGTTGCGGATAGGCAATTGCTAGGTTTTAGCTCGGTTATGATTGATTGTTTCTAAGTTGATTATCAACGCATACAGGATTGAGTCAAACCGGAGACAGTCACATATGACACGACTGCCCATACTCTTGAGAGAGTACGTCACACTGTAACGAAACTTTGGAATTTTCCACAGACGTGAATGATGCTTACTATAGCTGCAGCTTGGCAGATGTTGGTCGTAGCTAGGTTGAATTTGGTAAAACTTGGCTATATGCATGCTAAACTTGATGTGGCTAGGTTGAGTTTGGTAATACCTAGATTAGGCTAGGCGCCTATTTATGTGGTTAAATCGGCAGTATCACCTTCCAATTTCTGTGTCACGTTCTGCTTTATGATAATAATGGTTTTCTGATAGGCCACACAATAGTACACCCCATTTGATGACAACGGTTTTCGCTTGTTTTCCGCGTTCTTTGTAGACCACTTCTGTGAAGTCGGTTTTGCCTAATTACTGTGGCATGCCCGTTTATAATTATTACTGTTTTCGCATAGGCGCACGGCACATGGAAGCGGGCTGCACAAGTAACGGCAAGTTAAAGTAGCTAAGCTATGAAAAGTCGGAGGCCATTCAAATGCGCGGGTGGAGGAAAAAATGTTGTGAGAATATATATGTCACGAAAGGAAAACAGCAAGCAGGAAGGAAGAAGGCCGGAAGGTTATACACAGTTACGTGATAGTGAGAAAGAAAATTTTGCGGATACAATATACAGATGACAGCGCAAATATTACGATAAGCGTCGCTACAGTAGAACTACTGAAACAGAACAAATTGGCAAACTTTGAGCTGGGAAATCAAGACGGAAATTTGAAGTAGACGCCTCCTTCTGTAGAATTGATTGATTGATATGTGTGGTTTAACGTCCGGAAACCACCGTATGATTATATGAGACGCCGTGTTGGAGGTCTGCGGGAATTTCGACCACGTGAGGTTCTTTAATGTGCACCCAAATCTGAGCACACGCGCCTACAGCATTTCCGCCTCCATCGAAAATGCAGCCGCCGCATCCGGGATTCAATCCCGCGACCTACGGGTCAGAAGCCGAGTACCATAGCCACTGGACCACCGCGGCGGGGCTGTTTGTCTAGGAGACGGTCCCAGTCTCTGCTTGTCAAGGAACACGCCAGCTGCAGCACACAGGCCATTCATTTATGTAATTTCTTCATCAACGGATGTGTACTTGTTTCTATACGCCCAATATCATAGTAAATGCGTGCACTGAGAACTGGAGACAACATTTTAGAAGCCGCGATGTTCAACGTCGATTCTGTGCCATTTTCATGCCTGCCCGTTGCCATGCAGGCCACATAAAAAGCGACGGCAGTCAATACAGAAATAGAATAAAAAATGTGTTAATGTTGTTCAAACTTACGTTGATGATAACTTTAAACAATGAAGACAATAATGAATATATGACGCAGGAGACGCGATGGCTATACGATAACCATCTATTTTCCTTCGTCTTCCTCCTTCTCTACTAATCCACCAGACCCTTCTCGAGTGGTTCGTCACACGCTTCCCTCCTCCCCCGATAGAGAGGTAGATGCAGGGGCGGATGATATCGTTAAAATCTCCCGACATGAACGATGTTTGTCAGGCGAGCGAGTGGAGCCACGCTGTGGTCGATCTCGTAGTTAACTGCCGAAATCTTACGTATGATCGTATAGGGTCCATCCAAGATTGCGCTGAGTTTGCCGCGGTTCGGATGCCAGGATGTTTCATACAGAAGGCACGACAAGCCACTGGTAGTGACTGGCACGTGTGACATATGCCGTTTGCGGACAGTCATCAGGGTGAATCTTCGCGTGCCAGTAACCTGACGTTATGCCTAACGTCGAGAAGTTCGCAGATTTCACCCCGAGAATCAAGAACGTCGTCGATGCGAGGGATGGGCTGATAATCAGGCACCGTCAATTCGTTTAGCTTGTGGTAGTCGATGCAGAAGCGCGTGTGACCTTCCCCTTTCTGCTGTGCCAGAATTGCCGGCGCAATGTGGGGGGAGGTAGATAGTGGTATGACAAATTGCTTGAGAAGGTCGTTGATCTGTCTGACCATTTCAACGCTGTCGGTTTCTGAGCATCGATAGGGAGCTCTACGAATGAGAACATTGCCGGTGAGATGAATGCGATGCATTTCGCCATTGATGCACCCATTGTCTGTCAGTGACTTGGGAAAAAATGGCGTCGTACTTGTGAATAAGCTGCTTCGATGCCAACTGTTGAGTTTTATTTAGATGCAGCACATCGCAAACTTCAACACCTTGCAAAGACGCGCCAATGTTAGCCGTGGTATGGTTTTGTTTGCGAGAATGGAGGATGTCAGTCCTTTGGTATAGAGTCATGATGTCAAGGTTCACCGCCAAGTTGAAGAGGGAGGCACTATACAAGCCAAGAAGTAACTTGCTCTTCATGCCTTGTAGACCATGAGCGTTAATTTGTCTTGTCACTTTTTCTATCTGTACTTTTATATTAACTCAACCCAAAATTTTGGTAGATGATGTGAATTGTTGAACTGAGATGCATGAATTCCTCATTATTTGCAGGTGAAGTGCCTTCAGCACTGCTTTGCTGATACAGGTGTTAATGTGTAATGTGGGCCCAGAATCCGGAATAAATCAACCGGCAGTCAGGTGACTCTGTACACACAACACAGACTTTAACACAACCGATAACTCTTACAATTCACACACAACACACTATAGCGACTCTTAAAACACTCAAAGGTCCACGCACATGTCTGCCGTAAATTAACTAAAATGGTGAAAAGCCCAAGCTGGCTTGCGGTACTTCGCGATAAGCGAAGAGAAGAGGAGCAATGTAGCGATCCCATGACCGCGGCTTCTCCTGACACACCCTTTTGAGCATGGCCTTCAGCGTACCGTTGAACTTTTCGACCAATCCATTGGCCATGGCATGATATGAGGTGGTACGAAAAAACTTTACAGTTAGTAGTCGGCCCACTTCTTTCATGAGTTCCGACGTGAAACTTCTACCTTGATCGGTAACCACTTCTCGAGGCAGGCCCACTCGGGAAAATATTTTAAGGAGGGCTTCTGCAATACTGACAGCGTCGATGCTGGGTAGGGCTACTGCATCAGGATAGCGAGTAGCGAAGTCAATGAGGGTAAGCACATAGCGGTTTCCCTTACCTGATCGAGGAGATAACGGTCCGATCAGGTCAATGGCGACTCTTTGGAATGGTGTCCGTATGAGAGGCATGTTGCCCAACGGAGCGACTCCGACTTTCCCTTTCGGCGTTGTTCTCTGGCAGACGTCGCACGGCTTGACAAACCGTCTGATTTCTTCATGCATACCTGGCCAGTAAAAATCCCCAAGGATACGGTCTGTGGTACGTCGCACGCCTTGGTGACCAGCCATAATGCCCTCGTCTGCAACCTTCAAAATGTGTTGTCGAAGTGTCCTTGGCACGACTACTTGCTTAAAGGTCCTCCCCGTAAAAAGGCGGTAATTTCGATACAGTAGACCAGCCTCTTCAGAAAAGTGGTACGTCGTGTCTTTATTGGAGTGAATTTCCTTCGCAATCTTGCTGAAGCAACTCTTCAGACTTGGGTTGTCTTTTTGGTTCTCAGTTAGCTGCACTCGGGTCACTTCTAGCGAACCAACTAGCGGAATCTTCATCATACTCTCCGTCCTCTCCTGCGTCCGGACGACGGCAGAAAGCAAGGTTGACTTTTCCCAGCCTGCCGGGATTTCGCTCGAACCAGTCGATTCAGGGAACAGGGCGTCAGGGTACTCCCAGGTAGTATCTGGCTCCTGTGGTCCCTTTACTCCTGGAATATTGCCGAGCACGAGGTCGTACAAAAGGTTAGTCATGCATAAAGCGTTTACATCACCAACAAAGTAGGGCGTGTGTATCTGTATGTTTGCTTCCGGTAGTTCCTTGGCCTTTCCATCCAAAAGCATAACTCTTGCCGTCTTCCCGGTCAGGCATCGATCCGGCACGAACTTGCGTCGGACGATAGTCGTGTTGCTCCCTGTGTCTCGTAAGACACGTGCGCATTGTCCAAGCACCCGTCCTTCGACCACTGACATGTTGTCGACTAAGAACATAGGTTGGTTCTCGCACTTCTTGGGGCATTCAGCAGCGCATGTCTCATCCTTGGACTTGGCCATAGGGAAGTAATCCTGTTTTTTCTGCTCTATCATGGCACAAGACACCGACTTGTCTTTGCTCTGATCCTTGAAATCGGTGGCTTTGTGGCCAAGCCGCCCAAATGTTTTGCATTTCACAGACTCTTTCGGAACCGCACGACAATCCGGAGCGCTATGTCCTTTGCGGTGACACAGAAAGCAACTCGGCTGTTTGTACTGTGACATAGCACCGGGTTTATTTGCCTCCTTTGTAGCATCTGCAATTTTACCAATGTTATTGACTCCCTGTGCTTCGAGAAAGCGGTCGGTGCACTCTGAAAGGGATATAAGGGTTTTGCATTCTCTCTCTTTCAGGAAGATGGCCAGCTTCGGATTACAGCAACGCAAGAATTGCTCGGCTATAACTGGCTCCTGTGGTCCCTTTACTCACGAATGATGTCACGAAGACCCTCAAATGTTTTGGGCACATCAGCCATCTCAATCCAGTTATCAAAATAGCTCGAGATCCTTGCTGCTAGTTGTTTCCCTGTTTCGCCATCTTCAGGCCGGGCTTTCCGAAATTTGTCTTGATATCCTTGTGCCATGAATCTGAAGCGCTGAAGTAGGGCTTTTTTCACTTTATCATAGTCGAGGGCCTCGTCAGCAGTCATTCGACCAATGACAGTGAGTGCCTCACCAGTTAAGCACATGCTTACGGCTACTCCCCATTTCTCTCTTGGCCATTCTTGCCCAGTAGCCACGCGTTCAAACCTCTGCAAATACACGTGCAGGTCATCGCGTCGCTCGACAAATAGCGGTAGTAACTTCTGCGGATTCAGGCATGACGGGTTTGCCGATGAGGCGAGTGCTGCCGCCACAGATGGCTGACTTTGAGCACTTTCCTGAAGCTGGAGCTTAAGTTGGAGGATTCGCAGCTGCCTCTCGTCTGCTAATCATTGCCTCTCGTCCGCTAACCGTTGTCTCTCGGCTGCTTCTTTGGCCTCTTCCCTCTCATCTGCGCGCTCATCTCTCTGCCTAACTTGCTCTCGCTCAATCCATTCGCGAAGTTCCGCGCCAGACAAGCCTAACTGAGCTGCTACAGCCGCTAACTTATCGAGATCCATGTCTCTCGTCTTGTGCTGTGTGCACACACCTGACTGGCGATTTCCGCGTTCGAGATGTTACTGGCGGGATCCTGGCAGGCTCGCCAAGTTTGTTATGGTGTAATGTGGGCCCAGGATCCGGAATAAATCAACGGGCAGTCAGGTGACTCTGTACACACAACACAGACTTTAACACAACCGACAACTCTTACAATTCACACTCAACACACTATAGCGTTCCTTATTTACATGCCAAACGTCCTACGCGCCTCGGCACACGAACTGTCCTACTCGCCGTTATGCCTGTTGCCGCTGTGGCGATGTCGGTCGTCACCGGTGTTCCTTGTGCAGTCACGCTGCCTTGACCGTGGTGAGGTGGTGGTGGTGGTGATCGTGGTGCTGCAGGCCGGTAGATCAACAGGCCACTGCAGTGCAGGTTAATGGCCCGTCGCCAACATGAGCCGCGGCCACCTCGTGCCACCACTCGGGCCCCCGGACCTCAGGCCACGAACAGACTATGCTGCCGCTCCCCGCGTCAGCGCCGTCCACAGAGCGGGAAGCCAGCTCACCAGGTCCGCAAGGCTGCAGGACACCTGGTTCAGTGACGCAGCCCGAAGCAGGAAGCCAGCTCACCAGGTCCGCAAGGCTGCCGGACGGCTGGTTAAGCGATGTCGCGACCCGAACCGCCGACCAGCAGCTGCCGTTCGAACCGTGTCACGCTCCAACTGCCCGAGCCGCACGCCCCGCTCGCGCTTCCTTTTCCTCGTCTTCGCCTCCAAGGCGTACCGCAGAGCAGAACTGCCGTTCCCTCTTCGCTCCGTCACGGGCCACACAATCCACATCATCACAACAGGTAATCGTAGCTCCGGTATCAAGAGTAGCGCTGACAGGGTACGCGTTAATGAGGGCACCAAACTGTATAATAGAACTCTTGGTCACCCTCCTCGTTTACCTGGTTGGTGGAGAGGGCGGGAATGCTTGCGCGTCGTGGCTATTCATTATGCCAGTGCATCTGTTGGGGTAAGCCATTCATCGCGCAGTATTTGCACTTGCGCACGGATGTTCGTACCGGGGTATTACGTCGATGCTGACCAGTGCTGTCGCTTATTACTTTAATCTGTGTATTCCGAGCTGGTGGAAGGCACTGTAACTTCGATCTCTGCATTGTTGACTCCACACGACCTGCAGCTGTAAGCCATGCCACTGCAGGGTGAAGATGAGGTAAGCCCAGTAAGCGCCATTTCCATATGCGCAGGAAGACCGTCGATGAGCCTTGATATAAGGTGCGCGTCCTTTAGGTCAACGAGGCGTCTGAGAGACATTTTTTTATTATAGTATTCCTTCAATCTCTGGCCTGGTCTCAACTGGCAATGAATGAATTGGCGGAAAGAATCCGTGACGCCGCTCGTAAAGCGTTCCTTCGTGCGTTCAGATAAGCTCTCCCAAGACGCGCCAGTGTCGAAACCATTGGTGTGAAACCATCGCAAAGCCTCGCCTTCAAGGTAATCAGAGAAGTAGCACAGCTCTTCTCGCTCCGTCCATGCTGCGGCTACAGTCCTCACCTTAAAGAGCCGGAGCCACTTGTCAAAAGGGACGTCCTTAGATGTTCCCGAGTACTTCGGGATGTTGATAACTTTCTAGGATGCCGCCATGATAAATGGCACGGTAGATCCTGTCGACTAGTGTGACGCAGGAGACGTGATGGCTTTATGATGAATCTTTTATTTTTCTTCGCCTTCCTCCTTCTCTACTATTCCACCACACCGTTCTCATGTGGTTGGTCACAAATATTTATTAAGTTATTTACTCAATAATTACTGCTCACAAAAGGTTCATGCAGGGTAGGCAAAACAATCAAAAAGTGAAACAATCTTGTTAGTTGAGCTGAAGGTCTTTAGCATACAATTTTAAGTAGCCCACATTATACCAGACATGTGTGCAAAACAAATGATACAGTGTGTTAGTTGTTCCAATCACTTATGGTGCGCGGAAAAAAAGAGTATTTGAGTCGGTGAGTTCGGGCGAAACAAGGGGGTTAGAGCATTTGGGTGATATAGCGAGTAGGCCTAGCCAATAGTAGACTCGAAAATTCTGCTGCATCGATTGCAAGTTTATTATTAAGAAGCTGAGGCAAAAACTCAAGCTGCAGTTTTTTTCCCTTGTGATTCAAGACTGGTCGTATCATTCGACTGCATCAGTTCAGTTGGTGAGTCGAAAGTTGCAAAGGTGTTGTACACAAATCGGATAGCCTGTCTTTGGATTGGTTCAATGTTTTTCATGTTACATTGTGTGTAGGGGTATTAATAAATGCAGGTATACTCGAGCTTCGGATGAATTAGTTACTAATACGCAAAACGTTTAACAAAGACCGGAGCAGGTTGAAGTTAGTACTTAAGAAAGCGAAGCTTTCTGAAGGCAGAGGAAGATATGTTTTGAACATGAAAGTTTAAGGAAAGGTTATTGCAAATTATGACGCGTAAATACTTATAGATAGTGACTTCTTTAGGCGAAGAGAAGCCCAGCATATAATTACTTATATGGTTGTTTTCTTTCGAAAAATTGGTAAAAGAACACATTTTTTTTGCATTCAAGGTAATTTCCCAATGGGAGCACCACTGAAAAATGCGACTGAGGCTTTCGTTTAAGTCATCTTGGTGACTAACATGGGTTATTTCTTCAAAAAATATTCCATCATCGGTGAATAGCCTTATTTGCACATTTGTTTTAACAACATAAACAATGTAATTGACGTACAAGGGAACAAAAAAAGACCCAGTACTCTTTCCGGCGGTACTCCAGAAGTCACTGGCAGACAGGCAGAGCGGTGCCCACATATATGCACGAACTGCTCGCGTTTTTTAGTTATTCAGCTGTCCAAGAAACAAGTAATTCAAAATTATAATAATTTCATAGCTTAAATATAGTTTAGAATTAGTTATCTTATTGAAAGCTTTGCTAAAATCTGAACCATTGCTAACAGGTCCAAACCCCTCACGATACCTTTTCAAACCGTACTACGTTTCACAGCGACTGGATCATGCCAATACGAGAAGGGAAATAGGCTGCCGCACTGAAAATGTCATTTTTCCCAGGAAAATAGCGCAGTGGAATAGGTTGCCTTCTGAAGTAGCATAGGTTACTTTACATGAAGTAGTTTCTAGATACTTCAGGATCCATAGTAGCGTACTCCCGAAGATGTGTAGGGACGAAACGGTATTGTGAAGCTGCTTTGTATTGTCTACTCCTACGTGACGCTACGTATAGTTGACAATGAATGGCGTTATTATTGTGTTGTAGAAGTGTGAGTATCTGTATTCAATATCGAAGTTTTGTATTCTACCCCCCCCCCCTCTTAAATGCCCTTGGACACTGTGGGTACTATGGTAAATAAATAAATAAAAACATTAGGTTGATTTGATTATTATTGTCAATAGTTAAAACAATAGTATGAATGACAGTGACCAGTTGTGTGACAAAAAAATATCCTTTTCTAAATTTTTCAGTCGTCAAGAAACTCATTGACGGCTTTTATAACAACAGGTTCAATTAATTTACAGCAAGATGTTAGTGAAATGAGAACATAGCTATCTAAAAAGAAATGATAACCTTTTTTTAAAGATTGGGCGCTACACGGGTCCTCTTCCAGTCTTTCGGCAAATTTGAACATGACAAGGAAGCTTGAAATATGTTTAGAAGGAACATTGCATGAAGTTCGGCATATCGGCGAAGAAAGACACTCGCAATATTGTCGCGCTCCGGGCAAGCTTTTGTTTCTAAGTTTAGTAGCATTGAAAGCACCCCCGGGTAACTCTAAAACTTGAAAAACTTGAAGAACTTGTAATGGTCCTGACGTCAAGTGGGGCAGCGGGAACGCTATCAGTTGCAACAGAAAAAAACACTGTTGAAGTATGCGTGAAATTGTTCAGCAATGACTCTGTTCACTTTTATAACGCCATTAGCATTGATTTGTGACACCAGTTTCTTTTTTTTTTTCCTCAAGTTATTCCAAAACTTAGTCGGGCCGGTTTTAGTAAAGTTATATAGCGTTGTACTTAAATACCAAGTTTTTAAACGATGCAACGCATTTGCAATGCTTCCGTTAACTTCTGCTGTGACATGGGATGATGCGCGATTCTTTTTTAATATCTTAACATAACGTTTCAATTGTATGATTTCCCACGTCATCTACGGCGTGTCTTTGTGTACCTTCTTTCATTTGCTAAGGATAAGTTTGTCAAGGCAATACTGGCACATGCTAGATCCCACAAAACACCGACATCACTGTCATCAAAATCACTAAGATAAGCCTCTAAGTGAATAATAATTGATACATCGTCCACATGCGAGTAATCTTCGTAGACATGCATGTGTGTTTATTTTAGAACTTTACTGCTAGAAATGGGCATAAAAATATTGGCACGTTTGTGATGAGAGAGCCCGTATTCAATATCAACACTGTAATTGACAATTCATTGGGGAACGAACACTAAATATAAGACAGAACTACAAGTACCATAAAGTCGAGTCGACTGGTTAACGGCTTGCACGATATCATGCTCTAGCAATATGTTAAAGCATTATGTCATTATTCGCATCGTTTTCGGTGTCAAGCCAATCCCATTTAACATTAGGATGATTAAATCCGCCAGCCAAGATTATTTTTTTTAGTTTTATGTGTGTGAATATGTGAACCTGTAGTTTTTATAGTAATTCTCAAGCCGCGTCGAGTGGCCTTTACAATGCAATAAAAATAAACGTTTGGCTGTAAAAAGAGGGCTTGATGCACAAGCATTGTGCACGCGAAAAAGATAATTGGATGACGACATGGCGCGTTTCTCGGAAAGACTAAAGCGTTAATGCAGACGGGGCTTAAACTACCATTAGCTGCAGGTGGTCCACCATTTTCTTCTGCACAGCAATCCCGGCGCTCTCAAGCACACGCGGTATTTTTTAGGAGTTCAGCACCACAGCGCAGGTGCTTTGTACCCTATAAACATACAATTTGCACTCTACAAACAACGTCCTTCCCATCTCTTCCACTTAGTAGTCACAGAACGGAAATAATGAAAGAGAGTGAAAGTGCCGTAATATGTGGCCTGTTTTCCTAAAGACAGCCTTTGTACCATCATCCCGAAATAGTGTGGCCACGAATACACTGAAATTTTTCTTCTCTTACGATCGTACTCTCAATAGGAGCTACGTATTCGTCTGGTTCCAGTACGCTCGCATATTCGAATTGTAGCTGTTTGGTTCATTATATACTTCAAACCAAATATAGCCGGGTACAATTTTCTAAAGTGGAGTCAGTTCCCGTCAAAGTTGACCGCACATAAATAAACTTGCACCGATGAGTGAGCGCTCTAGACCAGCTTCATTAGCCGGATTGTTGGAGAACGTATGACATTGCACGAGTAACTTCGGCACAGAGGCTTCAGTGCTCTGGGTGTGGCCTCTCCTGCTTCTTAAGTTGCATCTTACTATCAGCCACGACTTGAAATAAAGAGAAGTGCGTGTGCTTGTACGACTTCGAAGTGGTACTAAAATGGAAAGTAAGGCGATGACATTCCAAATAGAAGGCCAGTAAAGTCAGTGCTTGTCCTGTTGGGTTCTTCTTATTCTTCTAGTGGTGAGAAACAAGACTGAAAAAAAAGACCTTTAGCATATTATAGGCTTTACATGCACCAAACTAAATCAAAAACAGCTACATTTGGAATTTTTCCGCTTATTCTGAGCTATAGGGTAACCCAATGGTCATAAATAGTTACACTAGTTTTTGTACGAAGTAATGACCATACTCTGCTTGGATTAATAAATAAATAGATAGATAGATAGATAGATAGATAGATAGATAGATAGATAGATAGATAGATAGATAGATAGATAGATAGATAGATAGATAGATAGATAGATAGATACGCTCAAAGACACCGAAGTTCGCTAAGTAATGGTTCACATTTGAAAGCGTGGTTGATCATTCTTTCTAAGAATCTGTATAACAAGAAAGGGAAACGTGTCTTGTCAAATCTTGTCAAAGGAAGTGAAACGTTTATTGTGAATTGTTTCGCTACAAGGGCAAAGGGATGAATGCTATAGCAACAAATCGTGGCGTAAGACACAGGACGGCAAACAGTTCTAAGTTTGCCGCACGATCCAAAAGCAAAAAGCACGTGAAAAGTGAGCATACACAGGACGAGTACGGACAAAAAATTCTCACAGTTCCACACTTGAAGTGAAAGACACAAGAAACGGACGCACAAGTGTACTCAGGACAAGCACGAACAACTGTCACAATTCTTGAATTTTCGTCTGTGAGCAGCGTGCTCCTGTGGTAAATGCGACCATGGCAGCAAGCGAAGGGATCTTCGTGCTCTCCGGAATGAAGAGTCTGACAAGTGCGCGCGCAGACGAGACTATGCTCCGTGGAGGCGGTGTTTATTGAATTGCGATGAGCGCCATCCTTTACAGCACGCCAAACTTGAGCAGATCTCGCCTATGATGACATAAACGCGCTTAAGTGCTAGAGCTGTGAAGATCGCAAAACAGTATAGAGTATATAAATGGCTTACTGATTACATGTCATGGAACGTATGCTCCGTGGCGTATAGTGGTTAGCGCCATGGAGCGGAAGGACGCAGGTTCGACGCACCCCGACAGATCTTTTCCTTCTAGTTTTGTTTTCCTTGCAACAGGTTAGTTTACACTTTACAATGTCATATCTGTCACAGCAATATGTCAGCGAAGCTGTGGTGGACTCCGTCTCAAAACGCCTCCTTGTTAAAATAGTAAAAAGCAAACTGCCACCTCGAACTCCGGTCCCAAGATCTTCAACGTGGCACACGCCACATATGCATATCACAAGGTCACCCAGCAGCACATTATTGCAGAGTATTGAGAGAGGCCCTTAACGCGCTCGTCGTTAGCTGGATTTTTCGATCAAGCGTTTCGGTATGCCTGGTGGCCCGCGGCACGTTACAAGCGAGACGAGAAAACGGTCGAAGCCAGTCTTCGCTTTTCGGTGTGAGGACAGCTAAAAGAGGAGGCTAAATTGGTCACCGCTTCATTGACTCCCTGCTCAAAGCAAAGGCCGCAAGTGTGGCGCCCACCAAAATGATATGATTGATACATAGATCACATGTGAGGTTTAACGTCCTGAAACCACCTTATGTATATGGGAGACGCCGTAGCGGAGAGTTCCGGAAATTTCGACCACCTGGGGTTCTTTAACGTGCGCCCAAATCTGAGTACACGGGCCTACAACCTTTCCGCCTCCATCAGAAATGCAGCCGCCACAGCCGGGATGCGATCCCGCGACCTGCGGGTTAGGAGCCGAGTACCTGATCAACTAGACCACCGCGGCGGGGTGCCCACGAAAATGACACGTGCCATTTGTAACTGTATTTTATTACTTGCAATGTACTATGAGCCATTTTTGCAGCCAAGCTGAGTCTACGTATGCTCTACCTATGAAGTTCACTTCCATCGCCATTCCAGGAGATCGTTCAAATTATCACGAAAGGAAATGAAAGGCAACCCACGTACGTTTTTTTTTGTAGCGAAGCTGATATACTGATATGTAATACCATATTTCTTCGTGTATAGCCCACGCTACAAACCGTGAAAATATGCCTAAAATTGGTGATGCGGGTGTAATGCTGCGGTTAAATGTATATCTTTTTGCTTATATAGCGGTAATATTAAGGAGGCAGGTTATTTGCGGCGTGGGTTATAATGCAAACAAACACCTTATATGCCAGTGTAGCAGCGATGTTGCATGGCACTGGTGTATTTTGTTCAGTGAAACTGAACTTCCTTTTATATTATGTTGTTCATAACAAGGTCATCATTTTGAGACGGCGAAAAGAACGCCGCATTATCGGTAAACTGGGGAAGCGCCGGGAAAAATAGATACTTTATTAGATGGTTCAGTGAAAGAGAAAGAGAATATCACAAATGTAGTTAAGTTAGCTAGACTAAGACGAGTTTGCTATTATATCCACATAGATGAGGGAGTGAAAGAGAGAGAAGGGAGGAGGAGATACACATTGCAAATAACACATATGTCGCACACATGGTGCTGGTTTCACAGGCAGTTGTACAGTCATGTTGCCCACAAGGATTGAAGCAGGGCTCGTGTGGCTTTCAGGGCTGATTTACTTGAATACCACGCATCCAAGATTTTATCCAGAGTTAACGGTTGATCATCGAGTCTTCTTAAGGACAATGAAGAGTCCGGCGATCTTATTCAAAGTCCGCAGAACCACACATGATAAGATCGACAGTTTTTATGCATTGAAAGATATCACAGTTGGGAAGGGGAGGGGGATTCGCCATACCAATGTGACAACTGAATAAATTGGGAAAGGCAACGCTAACCCACAACCTACCCTGAATTGTAGCGTCACTTCGCGAAGGCTGTGGTGACAGGTGTAATTAAATTAATGAACCCAGGTTCTGTGGACGTCGAGTGGAGTTAAGTGGAAGATTCCAATGCATAAGTGTGGCTATGTGCGCGATGTGGCAAAGTTTTCTTGCAGCGTCATGCCTTTGCAGGAGTAAGAGCAGTGCGGGCGCTTCTTCATATGCAAATTAGCAAGCGTTGTCAGCGAGGTGGTTACCACTGATCCGACAGTGACCGGGTAGCCATTGAAAGATTATGTCATGTTCTTCGTAGGGCGACGACTGATTTCATTGATTTAGAACACCATCTGTTAGTACTACAAACATCGTGGACTTCGCTGACTTTGAAGAACTGCTTAGAGTCACAGAATATAGCCTTATCAGGGAATTCTCGCTTAGCAACTTTAGTTTCGGGTAGAAGAGCGGTGAGCTCGAGTCAGTACATGTTGTGACGTGTGAAGTCTTGCACTTGATGGTGATGGACCGAGATGGAATCACAAAGGTGCCCGTTGAACTGCTCGAGACTCAACGATCCGTATAAATGTAAGTTCGGCTTGCATATGATAAAAGAGGTCCAACGAGGAGATCTTCTTGAGGGCTGCCAATGACAGGCTAGCGTTTCTGTACATCCACGGCACTTCAAGGTGCACAGGGGGTCTTTGCAGACACCTCTCCTGGCATGGTGGTATGGTTGTGGGTGGGAGTTTCTAGGAAGCAGAATGCTGGTTAACCGTAACCACTCTGGAAAACTCAGAAAAATTGAGAGGCGAGCGAGTTGGTACTGATTCAACACAGCATAAATGTAGTGCAAAAAAGACGATTATATGGTAAATGTTTGCCCGGAGTGTGTCGACCGTTATGTATGTCGTAAACGGGTGGTCTTTGGCAATAACGATTGATGCTACCGTGTTAGTACACCTAGGCGATCCCAAGCATGTGTGAAGGGCTTATCGTTGAATGCTTTACGGAACCTGATGTTAGTTTTTTCGGTATTTCAAAGCAAGCGAGTACTATAATGAAATACCCCAACAAAAGCACCCTGTACAGCTCAAGGATGGCTGACACGGATGTGCTCTACGTTTTACCGGAGAGAAATTTTATTACGTGGGCGATACAGGTGAGCCTTTTGTTCAAGTGCGAGATGTTAGCACTCCATGAAAGATTTCTGTCAATAATAATGCCCCGGAATTGATGATATCTCCTGTACAAAAGTCCGACATTCTTGATGAAATCGGTATAGCAGAACACCGGATTGTGGGCGAAAGAAACTAAGGCGCATTTTTCGCTGAAAATTATCAGCCCTCTAGCACGGAGAGACTTCTACATTATTGTCACTGCTTTTTGAAGCTTTGCACATACCTGCGTCGCGTCATTGCCGAAGCTCAAATGTAGACGTCATCAGCGTATACAGAATGGTGGACTGATTGAAGCAGAACTCGGGCAAGTCTCGTGATACTGAGGTTAAGCAAAGTAGAGTTGAGAAGCCCACTCTGTGGGATGCCCCGTGAGGCGTAATGGTTTACGGTGGGGCCTTCGGCAGTACGTGTGAAGAAGGATCTGTTCGATAGGTAGCGTTGAAACATCTTCCCACCGATTTCAATGTTTTCTTAACCATCGAGAATGGCGTCATGCGTTACTTTGTCGTAGGTTTTTTTTTATGTTGAAGAACATAGCAGCGGATATGTGCTTGAGGGATCCCAGTTGTTGCACAAAGGTCACAAGGTCAATAACATTGTGCATAAAAGAACGGCGTTGTCAAAAACCAGCCATAACCTCTGGATATGTAATATAGAATTCTAGGTACCACTCAGAGCATGTGAGGACCATTATTTCTAATACATTCCCCACGCAGCTAGACAGCGCAGTAGGATGGTATAATACAAGGTCACGTGGCGACTTTCCAGACATGAGGGTTGGTACATAGCGGCTGTATTTCCACCTATCAAAAAAGAAGCCGTCAGCCCAAGAGTGGTTGTCACATTCCAGTAGCAGTCTCGGCCCCGTCCTCTCATCTGGCATAAAGCAACATACGAGATGCTTTCGGCCCAGGTGACGATGACACAGACATTGGTGAGAGCAAAGGCGCGCTAGTGTGCTACTTTATACATGGCATAAGGAATATGAGGGGGGAAAAGGGTTTAGGGTTGTTGATGCGAACAGATAAGAAGTGGTGCGCATGTACACTATATAGGTAGTTAACACGGTGGTTAACCTAGAGCTTTTTATAATGTCGAGTACTTTTCAGAAAGTCTAGACTAGCCTTTGCAGAAGTTCTTGAGAGAGTTTGGTTCCACATTGAGGGCATAATGCAGCTTGACTAAGTGTTAGTGCGTCGACGCCGGCAAGCATTGATGTTAGCATCTTCTTTTGTGTCGCATGTAGTTGGGAGTCACAAAATATATGGAGTAAGGCTTCGCTCGCTTGACAGTGTTGACCATTCGCACTGGTGGCACACCTGATTAGGTGTATGTAGCATCGAATCAAGGCAATGCCCAGGCGAAGAAAAGTGTCTCAAACTAGCATGCCATCTGTTTATTTTAACTCGGAGGCGAAACTTTAGATGGAATCTATTTACCCAGGTCGCCAGTTTTGATGACCTGTAGAAGACAAGTAAGTTGCATGCGCTACGATATGAGTAATCTCCAGAATTTTAGCTACATGAAATAGAATCTTCGTGTTATTCTTGGCCTAAGTTTTTATTTTTCTTTAGTACAGGTACTTCATGCGCATCAGGGAGGCAGCATCTAATTGCGGCGTAAATCTTTGCGCTCACACACGTAATTGTAATATTGCAAATGAGGAACAACTTGATATCCCTTTATTAACATACGCGTCCACACACGTACATGGTTACGATCACCTTCTACGAAGCTATTGATTACATGCGGGTGTAAATATATTTGTGAATTAGGAAATTCTAAATAGCTCCCATCTTTGAGAGGAACATATTATTGGCTAGCCCAACAGCAAGATCAAGTAAACTTTGTGTCAAATGGTAACCTCGCCGGCTCACGTTGCGTTCTGCATGCTCACTGTGGTATTGCGGCGTGGTGAGCCGCTATCACGGAAGAGAGAAACTCGTACACATGACTGCCGCCATGGGCTACCGACGACTGCCGGTGTTTATTGTACGGTGGACTTATATACACAACAAACAGGTACATAGATCACAGCGCCATCTCTGGTGGCGTCGCAAAACCGATACGAATACACAACATGTTCCCTCTCTTATGTTTTTAGTTGATTAGTAATTGTTAGTATGTGTTAGTGGAGAGGAATTTCATCTGTATACAATAAGCATGGACTATTTACACAACTGTACACTCAAAATGCGAAAAACTTTACACCAAATTATACACTCAATTGCAGCAAGCACACGCGTTCATGTCACTTGATCCACTCTAAACGTAATCCATAAATCTTCGAGGCGGTCGTCTTGTCCTCGCGGGTAGCTCCCGACGAGAAGGCGGTTGTGGAGAGGGTGGAGAAGAGACAGCCTGTTGTATCTCTTGTGATGCTACACAAGGGCTGCACAGAACACTAGGCACTGCACTGAGGGGGGTACCGAGTGGCACTGCTGATTGCCCACTGTCACAAGGCACAGGTGACGGGCTTGAAGGCTGTGCTGGGTGAGAGTGAACATCTGGCGTTTGGATGACTGGGTGAGGCTGGGCGGCCTGTGCAGGAACCTTGATCAACTTGGTGGAGTTCCATGTTCGCCCATCTTCTAGGCAGAAAGAGGCTGGCCCTCGTTGTTCCATCACCTTCCGAGAACGACTGAACGAGAGGTCTCCTTTAAAAAAGACTGCCGGCTTCTTCACACGGACCATGTCTCCAACTGCTATGTTTGGTTTCTTGGCTGCACGGCGGAAGTCTGTGTACATCTTGCTGTATTTTTGCTTTTGTGCGACTCTCTTCCAAAGCTGGCCAAGTTCTTTGGCAGGGTCTGTGAAGAATGATAGGGATGGGTGCCCAATGATGTCGACTCGTGTTCGGGGCAGTCGTCCATGTAGGAGCAAGGCTGGTGCTACTCCCGTGGTTACGTGAGGTGTGCACCAGTAAACACCCAAGTACTCCAGTGCCGCTTGTTGAAGAGGGCCATGTTCTAACGCAGCAACCTGTACAAAGTTCTTAAAATTACGATTAAATCTTTTGAAAAGTCCGTCGGCTTGAGGGTAATACACCGAAGAATGTGTCAGTCGGATACCACGCTCATCCAAGAATTGTGAAAATTCTCGTGAAGAAAATTGGGACCCGTTGTCTGTGGCTATCTCGTCAGGGTATCCCTCTCGAGAAAAAATTGACAGCAAGAAGTTGGTGATCGTTCTTTTAGAGACCTCGTTGGAGAATTGTACTTCGGGCCACTTAGAAAAATAGTCAACCAGTGTAATGGCGAACTTACAATCTTCAGGAGCTCTTTCCGGAGGGCCAACAGTGTCTATGGCGACTTTTTGCCAAGAGTGCTCTGGAAATGGAACAGGTTGCAGTGGAGCAGGTGCCGTTTTCGCACTCTTGTCGGCCTTTTGACAGACGCTGCAGTTTTGTATAGCGACTTCTGTTTGCCGGTCCATACCCGGCCACCAAAACCGTTCTCGAAGTCGCGCTTTCGTCCTGACGATGCCGGGATGAGCTTCATGCGCTGTGGAAATTACCTGATGCGCAAGGGACTGTGGAACTACAAGTCGCTCCCCACGAAGAAGTAAGTTGTTTACCACTGACAACGCGTTGCGTAGCATGAAGTACGGCAGCAGATGGCTTGGGACGAGCTTGTGCGGAGGCCATGACGAAGTAACGTATTCCTTGACTTTTGCCAGAGTGGCGTCGTCACTCGTGCACTGCTCGAACTGGTCCTTAGCGATGCACAGCGGCTCGACTAGGAACACAACTTCTGTAGAGTCGTCTTTAGGTTGAGGTGTGCATTCCGGCTTACCTTCCGCTGGAAGACGTGACAGCGCGTCTGCTACCTTGTTCTCCGAGCCCTTGCGGTATTCGACGGTGCATTTGTAGCGTAGAAGTCGCTCAGCCCACCTTGCAATGCGAAACGGACGTCGCCCTGTTCCTTTGTTAAACAGCAACGCTACCAATGCCTGGTGATCCGTCTGAAGAGTGAAAGGCCGTCCCCACAAATAAACATGCCGCTTTTCGCATGCCCACACGCAAGCCAATTCTTCACGCTAACTGGCGGAGTACTTCCTTTCTGCATTGGTTAGAGTGCGCGAAGCAAACGCAATGGTCAGGGTTTTCTGACCGTCCAATTGCTGCAAAACGGCACCTAGCTCGTATGCAGAAGCATCAGTTGCGACAGTCACTGGAAGAGCTGGGTCAAACATGTGCAACACCTTGTGGGAGGCCAGAAGAGTCTTCAGTCTCTCAAAACTTGCTTGGACGGCTGTGTCCCACTCGAAAGGTATGTCTTTGCGCAGCAGTCGACGCATAGGCTCTACTTCCTCGGCTAGCCTAGAAATGAACTTTGCGTAGTATTCGACAAGTCCTAAGAATGAATGGAGCGTGCCGGGTTCTGCTGGTGTGGGGGCGCGGACGATTGCATCGACTTTGGCTTGAAGGGGTGCTATGCCTTCCGCACTGACACGATGTCCAAGGAAAGAGAGTTCTGTTGCATTGAAAACACATTTTTCGTTAAGTTTCAGACCTGCTTTCGCAATGCGATGCAGAACTTCTTCCAGGATCTTCGCATGTTCTTTCTCAGTCTTCCCGAAGACGATGATGTCGTCTATGTAACAAAGAACACCATGACAGCCTTGCAGGATTCATGTCATGAGCTGCTGAAAGGCTGCTGGGGCCGACGCCAATCCAAAGCAGACCCTTTTAAACCGAAAAAGACCCTCGTGCGTAACAAACGCTGTGACATCCCTGCTGTCCGGGTGCAGCAGGACTTGGTGGTACGCAGAGGCGAGGTCTAGCTTTGAGAAGTGGCGGGCTCCATTTAAGGCATGCAGCAGTTCCTCAGTGTGAGGCAGCGGGAAGTTGTCGACCACAATGGCTTTGTTTGGCTCCCTTAGGTCAACACAAAGACGGATGCTTCCATCTTCCTTCTGGACTGCGACGATGGGAGAAACCCATTCGGAGGCATCGAGCCTTTCGATGATGTCGGCAGAGAGCAGGGTCTGTAGTTGGTCGCGTACTGGTAGGCGTACTGAGAATGGGAGGCGCCTCAACTTTTGGGCGACTGGGGAGACTGCCTGTTTCATCTTCACCTTGTGCTGAAAACCTCTGACAAGGCCCAAACCTGGGGTAAACAGGTGAGAAAACCTGGCCCACAGCAATGCAGACATGCCAAACTTTGGCTCACTCTGCGGTTGCTCTAGGATAGCGCCTTGCGGTGGAATGCGCCCTTGTGCGTCTGAGCTCGTTGCAGGCAACGTTGAGGTTCCGGAGGCGGACGTTTGCTGAACGACCGTGTGCAGGCAACGTAGCTCCTTCTCTGAAATTTGAAAATTCAGGGCTTGCACAGCATCTAATCCCAAAAGGGAGGTCCCACTGCGCGTTACGTAAAGCGGTACGACGGCTGTTCGTGCCTTTTACGACAGCGTTGCTTCAAACAGGCCAAGCACAGGGATCTTCTGGCGTGAAAAGTCAGAATAATGCTGAGGGTCCTGGGTTGTACTTTATCTTGAAAAAGGTTTCGAAAGTGACCTTCCCCAATTATTGACACTGCAGAGCTTTTGTCGATGAGAAACGAGACTTTGCGCGTGAGCGGCTTCGGGTTAATCACCGACACGTCGACGTCAACATACAGGCCTCTGCGTTTGTTTGTGCAGATGATCAAAATACTGTGACCACTCTCAGCGTCATCATCGCAGAGGAGTTTGCGGACTGGTGCAGGCCTTCGTGGTTGGCCGCGACGCAAGCTCTGACAAACGCTCTGGAAGTGTCCGCGGCGTCCGCAACCATAACAGGTGCGGCCGCGGGCCGGACAGCGCGACCATTCGCATCCTGCTGCGCTGCAGTTATCGCAGTTATCACGAGATATGGCGTGCAGGGGTTCGGCAGGGGTAGTTTCCGGCTTGGGCTTGTAGTTTTGGCGAGTGCGCGACGAGCTACGACGATGCTGACTAGGGGGGCGGGACCCGTTGAAGCGAAATCGGGTGCTATCATGCCTAGCAGGGTTGCGTCCGCGTTAGCGCTGCGTGATGCGGCGAATCGGGTTCGCGAAGGCTTCAGCTTCTTGGCGAGTTTGTTCGCGAAGTTTGGCAATTTCTACCACTCGGTCGAATGTCAATGCATCGCCTTCGAGGAGCAGTCGTTCTCCGAGTTGCGGGCAAGTTACTCCGGCAACGAACTGTTCGCACAAGTTATCATCCGCGGTAGCAGCGAAATTACACGGGGCTGCCAGTTCCCGGAGCGCCAAAGCAAATTCGGCAACCAACTCACCGGAAAGCTGTCGACGTTCACGAAAATGATGACGTTCCACTCGGACGTTGACGGTGGCGGTGAAGTAGTGTGCCAGTGTGTCGACGGCAACGTCGTATGGGTCCGGAGGGCTTGCGGCAGCGGTGTGCGCGGACGTGTGTTTTTCCGTCGACTCGCTGACCGTGGCTTCAGTTGAAAGTGGCGGCTGGGATGGGGGCGGTGCCGGCAAGGCGTTGAAAATCCGTTGGCCCTCGGGGCCCAGGCAGTGAAGCAGGAGCGCGCGACGGCGGGTTGCTGGCCACTCGTTGGCGCCGGACGCGAGCACGAAGTTCTGGAACAACCGGAACCAGTGGTGCCAAGGAATCGCTGGCGTGCCCGGAGTCTCGAGGAACGGTGGCGGGGGAGATATACCGGTGGCCGTCCTCGTCGCCAATGTGGTATTGCGGCGTGGTGAGCCGCTATCACGGAAGAGAGAAACTCGTACACATGACTGCCGCCATGGGCTACCGACGACTGCCGGTGTTTATTGTACGGTGGACTTATATACACGACAAACAGGTACATAGATCACAGCGCCATCTCTGGTAGCGTCGCAGAACCAATACGAATACACAACACTCACTTAGGTAAAAAATTAGCGCAGGTAAAGATGGCATGGGGCTTTTTCTGTTTTATCGTACACTATATCTAGTCATTGCAATTTATTTCAAGCAAGCTTTGCAGTATATCACTGATGTAAGCATTCTTTGCGCTTGGCAGGTGGGTTCTCTTTGAAGGTTCTTGTGGACATGATGCAATTGTTTGCACGGGAGCTTCCAGAAATAAAAAAATAGTGCTAAAGAGCACTTTGTGCATGTTGTGTCTCAAATTGAGCCACAAGTTACGATTGAGTGACAAAAACAACCCGTATGGTCTTGTAATAGTACTTTGCCCAGAATTTCAGAAAAAAAAATGCAATTCACTTCACTAACTAACTAACTAACTAAGCTAACCAATCCCAAGACGCAAGACCAACAAGTACGCGAGGGAGACGTAGGGACGGCGGCCGCACCGCCGAACCGAGAAGCGCGTACCAACGCCTCGTCGCTACCTCAAGACTCCCTCAACTTCCGAGGGACACATATCGCATAATCGTAAGGCCCCGAGATGGCCTCAACGTGGCTAAAATCACGCCGGTGCAGTTTGAGCAAGCCCTGGCGATGGCCGCCGCCCTGGCTCCTCAAGACCTCATGGAAGACTCTATATGCCCAAATGTCACCCAGAACATTTTTGTAGTGTGTACCCCAATCGAACGAAACGCACGAGCTTATACCATGGTACAGCAACTACGTCTGCGAGACACTCTGTACCGAGTTGCTGTATATCCGGCTCCACCCGACAACACGTGCAAAGGCGTCATCCGAGGCATTGACATTGACCTCACCGATACCCAGCTCCGAGAACTGATCGTCACAAAGCGCAACCCGAGTGCCCTGGAGGTGAAACGCATCAAGAACACCACAGCCGTCACCATCCTGTTCCAAGGAATGCAAGTTCCCAATTATGTATACTGCGGGGCGAGCATAGTTCGATGCACGCTTTTCCGCAGACACACGGAAGTTTGTTACAACTGCGGCAGCCTCGGCCATCGTGCAGACGTTTGCCCTAATCCTAACACAACGTGGTGCCGAAAGTGCGGACTCAAAACCCCACCAGAAAACCACCAATGTAAGCCCCACTGCACCCTCTGCGGTGGACCACACCCCACTGCCGATAAGGACTGCAAACGTAAATTTCAAGTTCCGTACATCGTACGCCAACGACGACGCCGACGCCGTCGACGCGGTCGTAGCCGCTCCCGAGGATCGAGTGGAGCCAGCTCCCGCGATTCCAGCGCCACCTCGAGCACCTATGCGACATCCAGGCGAAGCCGCTCCCTCACACCGACAGCGAGACGTCGCAGTGCCCAGCGCAGCCACTCCCGCTCCAGGAGACACTCCCCATCTCGCCAGGCTGAGCTGACATGGGCGGACCGAGTCCAAGGGAAGAAACCACCGCTACGGAGCACGCCGCCAGTCACAAAGGTAACGCGGCCCTCATTGCCAGAGCATGAAAGCGAGGTAGTTACAACTCTACGAGAAGAACTAGCAGGTCTTCGGGCAACCATACAACAGCTCACCACACAACTAAATGAGGCGAGGCACCAAATACAAACTCTCACAGCTCCTAAAGATCCCCCCTCATCCACTGTAGATGTTAGCAAACCTAAACGCAGAGCCCCACCACTCCGCGAAGCGGACACGAATGACAGCGACTCACCAGAAGACACTCTAAACGAAATCTTACGTCTCACGCGAGAAAACCACGATAACATCGACACGCTGTCACGCCGGGTGGAAGCACTAGAGCAAAAAGCCACCATAAAAGCTAAAACCAAAGCCAGAACAGTAGTTTCTGTGGATCCTACGGCAAATCTGCCTGGGCCACCAAATTCAATGTAATCATCATGGCTTCCACAACCCAAAACACGTTAGAAATTTGGCAGTGGAATTGCGCTAGCTTCGCGACCCGTAAAACCCCACTGCTGCAGTACATTAAAGCGCAACCCAAGAAGCCTCATGTAATATTACTGCAGGAGACCCTTTGTGATACTCTCACATTATCGGGTTACCACCCCATCTCACAACGAGGGGATACCAAGAGAGGTATAGCCACGCTGATTAGCAAGAAATTTGCTCACATAGTACATGAGGTATTACCCACCCGCAGCCGCCTGGAAGCGATACTCGTCGAACTCGTACCAAACCGTTTTTTAAAACAAAGCGTTTTTATCCTTAACGTTTACAGCTCCCCGACAGACTACAGACAGTCCTTCCACGCGCTCTTAACTAAAGCCACAACGCTCGCGCGAAACTCTCCGCTTGTTATAGCAGGCGACTTCAATGCCCCCCACCCGTCATGGGGTTACCCCCAGGCAACGGCTAAAGGCACTAACCTCACGCGAGCAATTGACGACTTGTCCCTCACACTCATCACAGATCACCGATTCCCTACGAGACTTGGAACATCGGTACAACGCGACACTACGCCGGACTTGGTATTTACCCGTAACGTCACAGGCCACACCTGGACCAATACGCAGGAAAACCTGGGCAGCGATCACTTCATCATACGAACCGAACTACCCAACGCATCAGCCCCACCCCGTACATTCACGCTAACGGACTGGGATGCCTTCCGCACCCTCCGCAAAAACAACACAAAGGAATACAACACATTCATCGAACTACTCACCTCACTTCAGGAAGACATAGCCAAAACAACGAAAACAATACAAACAGAACTCGAGGTCCCGAGAATGGACCCACACCTCGCACATTTGCTCGAGGCAAAAGCGTCAATACTCGCGCGCTGGAAAACACAACGACTAAACAGACGCTTACGAAAACGTCTATCAATACTGAACCAAGACATTGCCAAATATTGCACGGAGCTCACACGACTCCAATGGCATGAACTCTGCTCGGCGGTCGACGGCCGCATGCGAACTGGGGGTAAATGGAACCTCCTAAAATACATGCTGGACGACTGCGAAACAAAAAACAACCAGAGTCATGCCATAGACCGGCTCCTACACTCGCACAAAAAGATGGGAGGAACAAACTCATCCTTTCTTGAAGAAATCTCCAAACGTCACCTCCCCTTAAACACAGCACAACCCACCGACTACCCAGAAATAGAATGCGAAACGATACCCGAACTCGACGAACCCTTCACGGAGTCAGAAATTCGGGAGGCATTACACAACCTCAACAGCAGATCAGCCCCCGGTCCTGACAAGGTAACCAACCGCCTGTTGCGAAATTTAGACGACCAAGCCATCACACTACTCACAAAAGACATTAATTACATGTGGGAAACTGGCCAGGTACCTGAACAATGGCGCACGGCCACGGTAATCCTTCTCTCAAAGCCAGGTAAACCACTCAACTTCGACAATCTACGCCCGATTTCCCTAACCTCATGCATAGGAAAAGCAGCTGAACATGTCATCCTAAATCGTGTATCGCGCTACATAGAGGATCACGAACTCTTTCCGTTCAACATGGTCGGGTTCCGTCCGCACCTTTCAACACAAGACGTCATGCTATTACTAAAGAAACAGATCTTCGACTCAAAAACGAGAGATGTTCGTGGCATTCTCGCCCTAGACCTCACTAAAGCATTCGACAGCGTCTCACACCGCTTTATACTGGAATCCATTGCCAGCCTTGGTCTCGGTAAAAGATTCCAGGCGTACATTCGTTCTTTTCTGCAAAATCGAACAGCTCAGCTGCATTTATCGCAACTTACATCCGATACTTACACATTAGGTTCCAACGGGACACCACAAGGGGCAGTCATTTCTCCACTCCTTTTTAACATAGTAATGAAGGGACTATCTGACAAACTCCGCGACATCCCAAACATAAACCATGCTATATACGCAGATGACATCACCATCTGGTGCCCGGGAGGCTCATTGGCGGAGTTGGAGCAAGCCCTTCAAACTGCTCTCGATACCACAGAAGCCTACTTAAAAAACACTGGACTTCGTTTGTCGCCCACAAAATCAGAGTTGCTACTGTACCGGCAATCTCGCCAAGGCGTTCGTAACTTAACACCCTTAGGTGATCTACCCATAGCGCTACACGCCAAAGATGGGCAGCGAATACCCCGAGTGGACTCCATACGCATTCTCGGCCTCCTCGTCGAGGCCACTGGCTGTCATGCAAGAACAATTAAACATATCACAGCAAAAACAGAGAACATGCTCCGACTCATTCAGCGAGTCTCGGGTCGTAGACGAGGCCTTGGAGAGGCCAACCTTCTGCGCATATACCACGCGTTCCTAATGAGTCACATCAATTACGTCGCCTCTGCCCACAACTGGACGAAGGTAGAAAAGACGAAACTAAACACACTCATGCGCAAAAGCATTAAACAAGTCCTTGGTTTGCCTCAAAACACGAGCACTTCCCGTCTCGACCAACTAGGCATGCACAACGGCATCGATGAAGTGATCGAGGCCCAGACCACGGCCCAGGTGATCCGCCTCTCCTCCTCCAAGGCAGGCCGCCGACTTCTAAGCGAGGCCGGCATGTCCCCACACCCCTGCCTTGAACGCGCAGTAACCCTCCCCAGAGTTGTCCGAGCTACTTACATGGTAACCCCATTTCCGCGAAATGTCCACCCACAACACAACGAAGGCAGACGGCTGGCCCGCGCTCGCGCGATCCTAAACCGTACCGCCGCGAATCGCAACTCTACCGCATTCGTCGACGCAGCGCAATACGGTAACTCCTCCTCTTTCGCACTCGCGGTAGTAGATGGCGACGGAGCCCTACGCTCAGCCGCCTCGGTTAGGCTATCAACAAGCGCCATAGCCGAACAAGTTGCTATAGCTTTAGCGATGACCGACCCCTCACTCACTAATGTCTTCACAGACTCTCGCGCCGCCATTCGGGCTTACGAAACCGGCAACATCGCTCCAGAAGCAGCCCGCATTTTACAAACACGGAAATATACGGGCTCGCACTACCTCTCTTGGTTCCCTGCCCACATGGGCAAAGACGTTCACCCACAACAACCCAACCTCAACGAAATGGCTCATGATCGAGCACGAGAACTGACCCGCCGTGACGATCAATCAGCCACCGAAGAGCTGGGCCCAGACGTGCAGTTTAATGACCCACTACTCACCTTCCATGAAATTACCTCCCACTACCGACACAACAGAAGCCGATACCCTTTACCCCATTCAAAACTAGAACGCGCGCAAGAAGTAGCCTTTAGAATGTTACAAACGAGATCGTACCCATCACGGGGCCGACTCAGCCATTATAACTCAGACATAAATTCACAGTGCCCAGATTGCACAGAAGTGTACTGTTCACTCGCGCACATGCTCTGGCAATGTCCCGCGTTACCTCAGGGACCTCTCACCAGTGAGTCCGACTGGGAGGAGGCACTCAGGAGCCCCAATCTCCGAAACCAACTTAAGGCAGTCCAGAGGGCCCAAGAACTGGCGGAACGCCACCACGTTCCCGCCCCGACTCGGGCGTCGCCTACGGTAGCGGCTGCTAGGATGTCCCACGTGGGCACCCTGGTGGCTTAAACTCCTCAGGACCATATATTAAAGTTCTTGACTGACTGACTGATTCACTTCACTTCTCGAGACTAGTATTTGCGGTCATTGTGATTAATATAGGCTCAATGAATGCAGCCGTCATGTCTAGAGAGGCTATATTTAGGCTGGTACTCATCGTTTTGTTAAATTTGGCTAAGTCATTATCTCATGTTTTCTAGAAGCGACGCACACGATTGCTTTTTTAAAGATGATAGTCTTTCTTGGGGACATTCGACGGAAAAATTCTGTCTGTCTGTCTGTCTGTCTGTCTGTCTGTCTGTCTGTCTGTCTGTCTGTCTGTCTGCCCGTATGTCTGTCTGTCTGTCTGTCTGTCTGGTTGTCCGCGCTATTGATACCTCAAACGGCACCGAGCGGCCAACCCCAACCGCAGCGCCCACCAATATTGCTCAAGGTTTAGCGTTCATAGTTTGTGCGATTGTCAATTAAAAAGCAATTATTGCGCATATGTGAGGCGCCACAACAACGCTTCAATGTTTTTTATTTTCCTTTTCTGCCACTGACGTCGTTGAGAACGTGTGTTAAGCAAGAAACAGTGGTGCTTTGCGGATTTAATCTTTATAATCTGTACCACAGTGACTAATGAGTTAGTGTGGCACTAACCATCTAGCCTCTTAACGGTTACGAAGGTTTGAATAAAAAACACCCCTCCTCCCAAGAAAAGCGAGAGAGCCGGGAAACACTCACGCCATGAATCGAGAGTGCTCGTTAGTTGTTTGTCTGCTCTGCATGTGTTTCAGAGGCTAGAAAGAAAAAAATAAAGAGAGAGAGAAAAAAATGCGTCGTACTTTGGGATTGCGCGGTTGGAGGGAGCCTACCACAATGACAAACAGCGTCACTCTTGAAAACGCGGTAAAGCGCGTGCACGTCGAGAACTTCGCGGAATACGAACCACCTCTCCTCCTTTCTGCCTACCCCGTCCTTTCTTATACTCTTTGTTAAGTGGCGAAAGGCTAATAAAAGCCCGACTTCTTCCCCTCCCAGCCATCCGCACACACATTACACTCACACGCACATAAAACAAAACGGGCAAGAAATTTAATGTCAAGCAAAAAAAAAGAAATTGGCCCGAATCTACACGTTACACCGTAAATGTCGTTGAAAGACGACATTCTTGCGTCTGGAGAGAGTGAACAAAACATTTATTTGATGCTCTACGCAAAAAAATCGGTGAATGATATTCTGGAGGCGCTGCGTTAGAGTGCCTCGAGCGTGCAGCGGAGGCGAAGGAGCGCACCATGTCACGTCACACGTGATACTTTAGCGTTATCTGGTAGTTATCTTGGAAAACGAAACGCGCGGCTTTCACACGGGCGAGTGGGGGTCGAAATTTTCGCTTCGCCAGTCTGTAATGCTGCGTGTTACTCTTAAAGCTGTGGAGGTGTTCCTCCCACTCCTATTTCTCACCCAACGTCACGGCCGAGGTAGCAGCGGTGACGGTGGCAGTTCGGTGCCTGAAGCTTCAAGCTGCCCCGCTCGCCGCCTCGGTGCCGGAGAGCGAGAAAGTGGGGGCGGGTGCCCATACTACGTAAACATTCCTATTTTCTGTTTGCCCACAAGATTTGTAGCCGGCACCTTCACCGACATGCGACTGACTCTTCTGCTGCTTGTGCAGGTATCTGAGCTGTTTTGGTGTTCGTTCCGTGAATCTACCTTCTACGAAGTTGGAGGGGTGGCGCTGTGTTACGGGACCAGCCTGTGCGCAGCATCGGATATGCCCTGGCTCCCGCCGGTAGCCGGTGACGTCGACATACAGCCACTGTTTACGCACGCCAGACGAAAGGACATCGCAAGTATCGTACCACCACGTTTGGCTGGCTGGGAACCACGTGATGAACCACGTGATGACCAAGAAGGCTATTTAAGCAAGCAACACTTTGCCACCGTGGGATGTGGAGCCGGCATCTTCGCCGACATGTGACCGACGCTTTTGCTGCTTGTGCTGGTTAGTCGAAACTGTCCGTTTACAACTCGTAAACTTCTACTAGTTGTGCCGGCTCCACCCACTCTGGCAAGTGTGACGTTGCGTTGTTACAAGCGGGTCTATGGGAGGGGTGGGAAAAATTCTTTTTTCTTAAGCAGAAAGCTGTGTCTTGCGTTGTTGCTGTTGCTATCAGGTGACGTTGAGCCAGACACTGGCCCTCGTGACACAGATAACTTGTTGAAAAACATCCAGGATGGCCAAACTGCCATTTTGAGTAAACTATATAGGCTTCATCGATGCAAGACTCGCGAGACATGAAACTTTAATGACAGATATGAGCAAAAACCTAGATGACCCTCAACGACAATTGCAAGAGGTCAATAAATTGGTCTATGATCAAGCCGATGTATTTAAATATCTCTTAAATAAAGTAGAGAAATTAGAACTGAAGGTTGTGGATCTAGATAATCGACGCCGTAGAAGAAACGTTGTATTCTACGGTGTAGAGGGTAATGATCAATTTGAAACTTTGAACTGATCGGAACAACTGATTAGTGATATTTGTAAATATTATCTGGCAATTGAGCTTAAATCCATTGAAGGGGCACATCGCGTGAGACGTCATGACAGCAAAGCAATGCGGCCAATGAATACAAGTCTTTCATCTTTTAAGGAAAACATATAATTCTGTCAAACACCAGGAACCTAAAGGGGACCGCGTATGGTATTGACGAAGATTACTCACCTGAAAGGCGTGCTATCAGATAAAGCTATGGCAATATGCAGGCCGATAAAAAATAAAGTTAAACTGAGTTTTGATAAGCTCATCGTGAATAGTAGGGTGCTTCACTGGGATAAAGAATAGGATGAGGTTGTCCCGTTTTTGAAAATATTACCAATAAATAAAAGTAAAGCTCAAGAACACTAACATATTGCTGTCTTAGTAGTCAATTGCAGAAGTGTAACAAATAAAGTACACCAGCTTGCTAGATTGATAGAATCAGTGGAAGCACATATTGTAAGGGGCACTGAATCTTGGCTCAAACCAACTGTTAGAGATAGTGAGGTGTTTCCACAAGACTACGTGGTTTATCGTAAATATCGGCCGAGCATCGAAGGGGGCGTTTTTCTGCTTGTTCATACGACACTGCAGTTTAGCGCTCTAGATGTCTGCTGTGTCTGCCACGAAGCTATCGAAGCAGTCTGGTGCAAAATCGTGTTGCCTAATAACTCTAGTTTGATTGTGGGCTCGGTTTAGCGTGCGTCGAACTCTGATCCGAGCGCAGTTCGTGCCTTGTCTGAGATTATCTAGGAAGTGTCCGGTGAAATGATATTGTTCGGTAGTGATTTTAATCGGCCGGACCTATGTTGGCACGATGATTATTGTGACATTGTTGCTTGTTGTGCTGTGAACTATGAAACGAAAAAGGTTGTAAACATATATCGCCTAGTGCAATACGTAAGAGAACCAACACGGGGGGATGGGGGGGGGGGTAATATGCTAGATTTGTTGTTTTCAAGCGCACCTAATGTATTAGGCTCTATAGCAGTTCTGCCAGGAATTATCGACCATTCGGCTGTTGTTGCAACCGTCAAAACCGAAATACAACGATTCACTTTTTGTGAAAATGGAAACATATTCTTTTATGATAAAGGGGATTATTAAGGTATCAACCAAAAACTGCTTCAATACCTACCAACGTTTGAATGCTTAGCGGACGACTGTAACATTCATGAACTGTGAAATACGTTTAAAGTGAAATTAGGTGAGCTTGTGTAGGAACATATACCACACGTACATTTTTCAAAGCTTAAAAAACGAAAAAAAACCTTGGGTAACATTGTCCATTACACGAATTATAAAAAACGGCGTTTTGTGAAGTTTAGGAAAATGAAGAGCAAGGCTCATTATGAGAGATTGGCACAAATAACGCTTGATTACAAGCTCACTACTAAGATCGCAAAAGAAAAATATTTCAAGTCACTTAATGAAAGGCTGGAAACCAATTATAAGGCTTTTTGGAAGTATTTAAAGGGGTGCGGATCAAGTGATCTGGGCATTCCAGAAATCACTTTCAATAACCAAAATGTAACAAACGACGAAGCAACGGAAACATATCTAAATTACTTGTTTTATTTAGTATTTCTTCTAGCGAAACCCGACACTATGCTCCACCGCGGTAGTCTAGTGGCTAAGGTACTCGGCTGCTGACCCGCAGGTCGCGGGTTCGAATCCCGGCTGCGGCGGCTGCATTTCCGATGGAGGCGGAAATGTTGTAGGCCCGTGTGCTCAGATTTGGGTGCACGTTAAAGAACCCCAGGTGGTCTAAATTTCCGGAGCCCTCCACTACGGCGTCTCTCATAATTATATAGTGGTTTTGGGACGTTAAACCCCACATATCAATCAATCAAATCGAAACCCGACACTATAACGACAGCTGCTAGCAATGTGTCGCCTATGACGCAGGTGAAACTCGGCGTGTCTGGTATCTGAAAGTTATTGGAGCAATCAGGCGAAATCAAGGCGGTTGTTCCTGACGGCATTTCACCTCGCGTGTTAAAGTACTGCGCTGCGACCGTCTCTCTTTAACTTTTCGTTATCTTTACTCAGTCGCTTCGCGCTAGCGAATTGCCTTACGACTGGAAGATAGCCCACGTCATGCTAATTTGTAAAAGGGGCACGAAAAAAAAATGTGCAGAATTATAGAGCCGTCTCCTTGACATGTATGGTATTCAAATTATGGAGCACATAATTTACTGAGCCATCATGAGTCACCTCACCGAGAACAATATCCTAACAAAGTGCAGCATGGTTTCCGCAAGGACCTGTCCTGCACTACACAAGTTGTAGAATTCTATCACGATTTATGGAGTGAAATTTATGCTGAGGGCCAAATATATTGTTTGTTTTTAGATAATCGAAAAACGTTCGACACGGTTACGCATTCGCTTCTTATTTACAAACTACACCACATTGGTATATAAAGAGATGTTGTCAAATTAATTGAAAATTTATCGGAGCGCAGGCAGTGTGTTGTTATTATTGGCGAAAACTTGAGTTACGCGAACGTCACCTCAGAAGTCCCTCAGTGCTCTTTACTGGGACCTATATTGTTTTTGATATACATAAAAGATATAAATTTAAGTAGTACGTCCTCCTTACAACTGTTCGCAGATGACTGCGTGGTGTACCAAAGTATATCTTACGACGAAGATGCGACAGCGTTACAGGGAGACTTGAACAGGATATATGATTGGTGTAAGCAGTGGAACAAGTGTTTAAACACGAAAAAGTGCATCCATACGTGTCTCACTAGAAAGGAAAAAAAAACAATGACAAATAACTATTCTATAAATAAGGAGGTTCTTACTACAGTTAATGTCTCTAAGTACTTTGGTGTCGTGTTTTCTGCTGACTGCTCATTGAATGAGCACATCAGTGAGGCAGTTGGTAAGGCTGAACGGGCGCTGAACTTTGTGCAACGAAACCTAAGATGTCGCGAAGTTGAATTAAAACGGAGTGCACTTACTACATGCGTTAGACTTATATTAGAGTACGCCTGCCAACTATGGGATCTATCGGAAGCCAGTCTCATTTCTTAAATAGAAGGTATCCAAAACAGAGCAGCCAGGTACGTACTGGGCAGGTACCATGGCATCGACAGTGTCACAACGATGAAAAAAGAATTGAATTGGGAATTGTTGTATTCACGAAGACAAAAGTTATGCCTAAAACTGCTTTTTCAGATATATAGCAACAAGGTAGGCCTAAGCAAAGATAAATATTTGAATACACCTTTTTATGTTTCTAAGCGTAATGATCACAAACCCAAAATCCGTGAATGCCGGCCCAGGACGTGCATGTTTAAGAATTCTTTTTTTTCTGAAGTGTCTAGCCGAATGGAACAGCTCTCTGAAGAACAAGTCTGTTGTGTAAATAAGATCAATTTGTATCTCTGTTGTGAACAACCCTGCTGTAACGCCCAAGGGCGATGCGGGGTAATTCGTGAATAAAGAAAAAAATCCGTAACGCCTCGGGAGAGACGCAGCCGTTGGCAAAGTTGCGCACTGCCGTTTGGGAGTCGCTGATAGCCACTTCTGCCATGGTGGTGGCCACTGCAGGTGCGATAGCCACTTCCTCTGCTGTCTCCACGTGCAGCGTGCGTGCCGTGACGCTAGTCTTGCACGTGTTATGGTGATCTATTACAGCGGCCGCGAAGGAGCCGCGCATGCGCGCATACCTGGTCGCCTCCGTGAACACTGTCTTTCTACACTTGCCGTACTTCCTCTGTATGTGCTGTGCTCTATTTTCTCGTCTACCTCTGTGGTATTCGGGGTGCATGTTCTTCAGCAAAGGAAGGATGACAAGCCTATCATTTGCGTTGCTTGGTGCGTCGAGTTTGACACCGTGCTTAGCGTGACATCTGATTACTAAACTCGCAAGTATGTGTCGGCCCGTAGTGCTTTTCGAGAGGTGCTTGTACTACATGATCTGTTCCTTCATCGATTCCTCTAGCGTGCTGTGGAGACGCAGATCGAGTAATTTACTCGTTCTTGTGTTTATCGGTAGCCCTATTGCCTGTTTTTACGCCTTCCTGATAAAGCATCCCATGTTTGTCCTTTCTGCTACCAGCCACTTGGGGTAGGATGCTACGTACGTTATTCGGTTCATTACGAAGGCCTGCACTGGCCTTATCGTGTTGCCCTCTTTCATTCCACTGAGTCGGTTTGCTTTGTTTTGTAGTAGTCTGATGGCCAGAGCAATCGCGTCTGCTGGACTTCTGATGGTCTCTCTGTTGTGTCTTTTTCCGCGATATGTAAGCCGGCATCAGAGAAGAAATTATTATGAACCATCTTTCGAAGGGAACCAAGATGCGAAGTAGCAGCGGTGCGCACGGCGTTGACACGATTGAAGCGGGCGTCGATGCGGGTGCTGAAAGAACAGTTTGAAGTGAAGCTCGGTGTAGCATTTACTCAAGTAAACGTTTGTTTGAAACGCAAGGACATGGGAGGTTGTTCTGGTTTTATGTTAGGGTCAATGGAGTGTTTGGCAAAACTTCGTAGTCATCATTTCTTCTGAGTCGGGACACGGGTGCTCGACTGGAGCTGGCGAGCGTTTCGCCTTGACTACCACGGCCTTGTGATCTGTGAAGTGCACGCTGAGAGGTTCCTGCAGACACCCGATGCTGAAGTGGCAGCTGTGGGCGCTGGGGCGAGGGTGGTACAGGTGAGGCAAAGAGCGACATCAACGCGCATCTGCGAGAAAAGCGATAATGAGTAGCTGCGGCGTGACCTACTTGGAACCGCTCCAACAGCTGCGGTGAGGGAAGCGTGTTGTGGTGCATCCTTATGGACGCGCGTACATACGGCATTACACACAAGAGTCAAAGAGCTGCCAAGCATCTAAAACACTCCACAGTAAGGGAGCTGCACGTGGAATGGAGGGAACGAGACATGCTAGCTTTCGACGCCGTGGAACGCGTTCTATTCCTGCCTGTAGGTACTATGAAGAAAAAACGTTTGCGAAAGGTTGGATCCATAACAAATGCGAATTTTCGCTATATTAGTGCCTAATGCTTGTAGTAAAGCTGGTGACTGTACTGGTCGGAATTCCGTGTGCAGCATGTAACATGTATTTCAAATTACATTCGGAGACAAAGTGGGATTTTAACTTTATCAAACATTTCGTGTCCCGCGAACTTTTGCTGTTGATAGCACATGTCTTTCGAGCATGCCTTGGCGAGGGGTCTCGTACGGCAACATTGTCGTACAGCTTGTGATTATTTTTCTGAATACACGTGGGTGGCATCTTCGACTGCGTGTAGTGGCCTCGCGTACTCAGTTGCTTTCCTAATTTTTTCAAACCTCATGTTTAGAGTAGGGCGCAGCTAATACGTTCTAGATGCGAAAATTCAAATGAAGGAATGTTGTCTCACACGTCCACACTGGCTCGTTGCCACAGACTTCGAAGACGTCTACGTAATGTGGAAACATGGAAATTTTAGAAATGGGCGAAGAGTCGACCGTTCAGCAGCCTTATGAATAATCACTTCAGTTCTATTGAAGTTTAAAAAAAACAATATCCTTACAAAACTTACCGGAATCATAACCTACGAGGACGCAATGTCTTATGAGGATGAAAATAAGACAAAACGTCGATCACATGAAACGTAGTATAAAAGCTAGGTCCACGCTTTACATGTTTCGAGAGTGACGTCTACTACGTGCGCACTACGCACATTTTCATTTTGACTCTATCTAGTTGGTGCAGCAGTGGGCCTCATCCTCATGCACTGGCATATAAAAAAAACTCAGCCGCTAAGGTGCTCCGTATTGTGTTTTATGCCAAGTAACCCCAGCTACCTTGAAGATGGCCTGAGTAACTATAACGCCTACCAGATCACTCAAGTGCCTACTAGCGCATACATCACTCACGTCATGAAGCATAGGTCACACAAGGTAGCCTGTCATTTTTCATCCCTACAATGAAGTCAGGAGTGCATTGGAATTACCAAAAAATAAAGAAGCTGCCGTAATGTTCGCAAACTTGTTGAGAAAGAAGAGAAAAGAAGTGCGAAAGAGGCAAAAGAAAGGCAGGGTGGTAAACCATGTTGTACCTGGTTTGCTACACTACACTGAGAATTGAGGAAAGTGGAGGAGAAGGAAGGAAAGGGGAGGAATCAAAACAACAAGGACAGCGATCAAGAGATACGTGCACATATATTTGAACGTTCACCGCGAACAATACGACACTCATGACTAGAACGTGGACGTCAAACTCTGGACTTTTGCGGACACGCAGTGCCACCTGTAGATTCAGTTTTGAGTAGTGCAAAGCCCAAATCTCTTGCACAGTTTTCTGCACAACCATGGGCAACTACAGCTTACGAAACAACGGTTAAGCTGTCTTTGCACATTAAACACTCAAAAAAAGAGCTACGAATTTCTCTCCGCTAGTCAGAAGCGTTATCGAACCGCCGTGAAGTGCTTGCTGGTTCACTCGTCTGAACGACAGCTAAAACAAGAGCAGACGCAACAGCTTCACGCTTTACAAAAAAAAAAGACCACAGTCGGCGCTAACGTTGCGTTCTGAATTGACATGGACATAAATTCAGAGTTACTAATTTCCGTAGCATTCACAAAGCAGAATGGTGAGAGCGCTAAATACAAGCCTTTGCGAACGTGTTGGGTAAGTGATATTACTCGCGTTCTCCAGGAATGTTCGCATGATAAATTGTGATAATTTTGGTCTCCTAATACTGTTTTGTGCAGACGTGACGGAGAACCATGGTAACTTTAATTATGAAGTGTAGCATACCCTCTGACCACGGTGCGTGGCGTGTAACAGTAGAGTGGCGACCCTCACGATACACATCGCACACGCCACGACCACCGATTATCTGAAGTTGTCGCCACCACACAGCCTTATGCACGTGGGGCTTTGAAAGCTCTAAGTCCCGCGTCTTTAACTAGGAAAGACGAACTCGTGTGTTATACAAGTAAATCGCAAAATGATCGTGATCACAATCAGCGTTTTCTTGTTGTTGGTCTCCGCGATTACCGTAGCTATCTCGGAGGCATCGGTTTGGCGTTCGGTTGTACACTGAAAAAGTGGACACGCATGTATTCCCGTTTGCAGTATATACAAACGGAATACAACCATCAAAAGAGCAGTTGAGCATGCATAATAAAACAGTTCAATGCACAGGAAGCGAGAAATCGATAGAGAATGCAACTGCAAAGCGAAAATCACCAGGGACATGCGTGCCGGATAAAGCGAGCTTCGTACAACTGACCACATAGATTGCTCCTGTATGCACTTCATCGCTTTGGAATCATGTGTATGCCCAAGTTTAACGCATCTAGGCGTTACAGAACGTACGTTGGAGTGCTTGCCTCCAACTCGATATCATGCGATGCTCCCTTGCACAAAATTGTAAGTTGCAGCACACCGAAATAAAAGAAACATCTTTTGCAATGTGTCCGCTTTTCGTTTTGGTGAGCTTTCTACTTTTATGAAGCGATGTTGGATTGAAAGAAGAAGCTTGCTAGGTCCATGATTTTCAGGAAACCGCGCCTTAAGACCAACAAAAGAGGAGGGCCTATGCACGTTCACTTGTGGACGACTCTATGTGCACTACCCATTTATGCCCGGCGCGGCGATAGGAACGCTGATGGCGGCGTTTTTTTTTTTTTTGCAGTGCAGCCAGGGCAGAGTCTGACGTCTATACAAGATGGCAAAACGCTTGTAGGAACTGAATCCAAGGAATCCAAAACACACCATGTGCATTCAGCTGTGGGAGTTGTCATTCCAGTGGGAAGAGTGCGCATCGTGGTCATGAGAAACTTCTACATATCGAAAACTTGACTGTTGTTGTCATGGAAATTATCTGTGGCTGGTGATATACACTACGGGACATTCTACACCGGCCTTTTATGAGTGCGCACTGGCGGTAGTGAGGTCCACGCGACGTGCGTGGCCGCTTTCGAAGTCTCTGTACCTTTTCGGCTCTCTAACTGTGACGTGCTGGTGGCGGCGCCATGGCATTAGTAGTAACGGTATCTTAGGAAACTCATGAGCTGCGGAAGGAGGAAATTGCGTTATCCGTCCAGGTTGGGTAGCAGTAGCCCAGAATTTCATTGCCGACGTGAGCGTTATTGTCTACTTCTCACATTAACAGCCACCTCTTTGTGCGTTGATCCGTTATGTACAGTGGTGAGCACTGTTAGGGTGAACACGCGAGCGCGTGTTCACCCGACCGACGGCACTACGTTACGTGGTGTTACGTGGCGTTGATAGTGGCCGACGGCACTATCAACGCCACGTAACAGCGATCGTTGGAAACATTGCGCATGCGCAGCATGTGCTTTGCGAAACACTCTTTCCACCGCGAGCATCACGTCATCGATACGCTTGTTCGTCGTCTGCTAGCCGCATTTTTTGTTCGCTGAGCTGATCCCTTCTGCATTTCAAGGTCCATCTTGGTTGAATATTGGCGCGTGAAAGAAAAAAGTGAGTCAATTGAGGCTATTCCAGTAGCTGAATGTGCTGCTCCACCTGGAACTCCTTGACAGCCCGCGCCGTATGTAACAGTGACCGGTCCTGTTGGAACATGTAATCACCTTCTGGGAATAATCTGCTCGCATATGGCAACAGCAGATCGTTCAAAATGTTGCAGTATTGTTCTGACGATAAGTTTCCACGTATACGTTGCAGGGGCCCTAAACCATATCTTGAAACAGCACCCCACACGCTCACACTCGATCTCCCACTGGCAGAAACACCTTGCACGTTGTCTGCAGGTAGTTCCTGCGTGGCATTTTGAAGTTAACTAAAACAATTGCTTTTCAAAGCAAGAAGTTTGCCTCACGGTGTGCCTGGTAGACTACAAACACGCAATCTTTGGTCTTGTCGCGTCGACAACGTCGACTCGTCCGAAAAGATGACGCGACCCCACTCTTCTGATGTCCATGCTTCGTGCAACTCAGCGAACTGCCGTCGTGCGTCCTTGTGCGTCGCCGTTAGTAGTGGCTTCTGTGCTGCGACGTGACTGCGAAGGCCCGCAGTACGCAGGCGACGTCGAAGAGTGGTGTCCGAAACGTCCAAATCCAAGTCCTCGCGTATTGCTGGGGCTGGCAAGAAAGGGTGACGAACAGCAACTGCAACTACGAGGGCGTCTTCATCGTCTGTGGTAGTTTGAGGGCAGGGCGCGTGGGCTGCATCTTGTATGCGACCTTCATACTTGTAGGCTTGATTTATCCTGTTCACAGTCTTCAGGGGCCTATGAGCGAAAGCGCCAATATACCGCTGGGAATAACCTTTCAGGGAAAGATCAACAATTGAGCGCCGTTCATCATCAGGAACCCTAGCCCTAATACGATCTGGCGACAGAATGAAGGGCAGCAAAAGATGTTTTGTTGTTTTATATATGGCGTTGCATGCACAACAACGTTGAAGGGAACGAATACACAAGCCCCCATAGATATAAAAGTTTTTTTTGTCTTGTTCTGTTCAAGCACAGAGGTTTAAAAAATCCTAAAAATGCAGGATGCATGGGCTTAGAAAACAAAAATGTGGCTAGCAGACGACGAACAAGTGCATTCATGACGTCATGTGCACGGTGGAACAATCATTTCGCGGAAGGCGTGATGCGCATGCGCAATCTTTCCAGTGATGACCGTAACGGGGCGCTGAGAGTGCTGTCGGCCACGCGCTCGCGTGTTCACCCTAACAATGCTCATCGCTGTGCCATCTGTTTCAGGACACTCCATTCTTTATTCACAAACGAACAGCCTTTTGATGACGCTTCATGCGATTCATGGTAGTTGAGACGTTTCAAAGCACTTTCGTGGCAGTATTCTTCATTGTGTGGCTCTGCACAGCGAGGACAAATTACCATGCTCCTGCGAACTGCGCTAACATGACCCATTTTTTGACACCAATGGCACTGAAGCGGTCTTGAAGTAAGTGAACGGACTGCGTAATGAAAGTGACCCACATTCTCGTGAGATGGCAATATGTCGTTTTTGACGACAATCTTTACGTAACGCGAGTTACCCAGCCGTAGGGCTTGGACGTATTGCTATGGTCACTTACTCTCTTGATCAGCATTGGGAGGTCGCCAGAAGGAATGGAGATGTCCACTTCGTATATCACACTTAGCAGCATGTCGTTGCTAAGTGGAATGTGAGGTAGCACTTTGATACCGTCGATTCCTGGGATCTTGGTCAGATCGAGCACTGATGTCTGGTGCATGACGTATATTGCCATGACATTCTTGCGGATATTCGCTCGAACATCCCTGATTTTGTTAGGAGCCAGAGATTCGAATTATTTAGAGATGATCTGTTGATTCTGGAGTCTCTAGATGTCTTATGACGGTATTGTCACAATTAAGACAGTCTAGTTTGTTCAAGCTACCCGCAGATTCACTGCAAGTGTGGTATTAGTTTTTTTTTACTACTGTAAACAGGCATGAAGTTATCCTCGCCATCTGCCGAATGTGGTTCGGTAGACTCAGTGTCAGGGTCGCTGGGTTCACTGCTCCGTTCCCTAGAGAGGCCCGCCAGTGGATATGACATGGCTGAAGGGTGCGCAGGTGAGTTTCATTCAGTTGTTACAAGAAATGAGCATGAAAAAACTAATGAGGTGGCCCAGTTCTAAAAAAAAACAAGTCTATGATTTTAACTGGGCGTTGATGTGGGAGTCATTTCAGTAGCGACACAATAATAAATAATTTTAAAAGAGAAAGGAAGAAGACAAAAACAAAGAAATGAAAGAAACAAAGGAACAAATAAAGAGAAAGAAAGAAAGAAAGAAAGAAAGAAAGAAAGAAAGGAAGATGGGCGCCTTGTCAATTTCGTTCCGAGACTGAAGCAGATAACAACAACGGTGTCTTGGTAAATGTATCAAACCATTGCAATGCCAGTCTTATCTGTCCCCACACTTGGTGGGCGTGTTGGTCGACACGTATTTCCACAAAAGCACATGCTTGCTCATTTTAATTAAAAAGTATATAAATAAATGGTGTAGCTATCTTTGCTCAAGATTTTTTCTTTTTCGGGCGTATCTTTATCATGCCGTGCTGGTTGTAAACAGGTATAGTAGAATCCAAAAAAAAAAAAGCAGCTGGTGCAGGCCAGGGATTGTGTTGTGATGTGAATTGTACATTGAGCCCAGTATATATGTGCATTTACAATTGAAGCAAATAGGTGGGTGCCGTATTCGGTTGTACAATAAGGGTGCGCAAACACTGATACGATGATGCGCGTGCCGCGCCCATTCGTATATACACACCCAATGGCTCAAAAGAATAATTTCGTATGCTGAACGCAAATTCACTGTTTCTCAAAACCATCACGAAGTGCACGCTCTAAAAAACGGTACCTGATGCGTGGATTGAAACACCGCCCGAAGCGCGCGTCGTTATTCTCAGAGAGCACGAAATGTAAAGCTGTGGTGCTGGCTTTTACTTAACTCTTTGCATGCATATGGTTGCAAAAGAGCCTTGTTTGTCGAGCCTATCCTTTCAACTCTGTTTGGCCTGAACCTCGCTTCGGTCATGCAAAGCTTTGTAAGTACCTAATTGAGTAATAGAGCTACAGGCGTATACAGAAAGATGCATGCTGACAGAAGTGCTTTCCTTTACTGTACAGCCCTGCTTGGTGCTGAATGGCTGAAGTTTTTACAGCCATAGCTGTTATATCAAAACAAGGGTCGCGTAAGCCGTAGTTGTCTGCCACCGCGGATGTCCGTAACCTCTATCGTGCGAAAAAGACACTAAATAAATAAAAACACTAACACTAAGAACACCACGCCTTTCGAACTCTGGTGTCCTGCATGCCAGGCCAGTGTTATACCACAGAGCTACGTCTGTGCTGGGATCCCCGCTACGGTTGTCTAGTGGCTAAGGTACTCGGCTGCTGATCCGCAGGTCGCGGGAGTGAATCTCGGCTGCGACGGCTGCAATTTCGATGGCAGTGAATATGCTGTAGGCCCGTGTGTTTAGATTTGGGTACAGGTTAAAGAACCCCAGGTGGTCGAAATTTCCTGAGCACCCCACTACAGCGTCTTTCATATTCATACTGTGGTTTTGGTATGTTGAACCCCACTTATCTATGTTGGAAACATCGTTGCAAGCTGGCCTTGTGGAGGCTTAATGTCGGGAAAAAAATTGCGTTGGAATGAGTAATAAAACGTTTTAGAACAGAAACGGTCCCAACCAGGTGTGACAGAATGTGAATTGCGTAACAAGCCGGTGATGGAATGCTCTAACCCATTACAAAAGCTTGTTCTTGATCATCTAACAACTGTGGCGCATACACACTTCAGGCATAATTCCCCATTGCCATCACCCACAAGATCAAAATATTGCACGATATTTTTTCCAATTTTGTAGCGGGAACCACGATTCCTAAAAATGACAAATGATGTCATAGTGAATGCTCCTGTTACTACATAAACTATATGACAATTATGATGATTTATTACGTAGTGAGTACCCGGCAAATGTGGTTGTTGCAGTTACGCAAAGATTGTTTAAAAAGGCCCAGAAAGAACGCTGTTCCAGCTTTCACTTTGTTTGTGCTGCGAGGTCCGCGCAAACATAGCGGTCAACTTTTTGCAGCGGTCGCGTTCACAAAAGGAGTGCGGTGCTCACATACGAGGAAATAAGAATTGTGACTGTTGTTTTCTTTCGTCTCGCGTGAAGTTGTGCCTTTGTTTCGTGCATATTTATTTCTCTTGGAGCAACTTGCTTTAGGTGTCGAGCAGTGATGATTGTTTGTCCGCGCTCGTCCTGTGCATGCTCATTTCGTGCGTCCTTTCATTTTTGAGGTTCACATGAGCCTGCCATACTTGCGCACACTCTATGAAGTTTGTACCTATTCCTGAAAAGGAAAACAAGCTCAATTCAAATCTCGGGACAATGAAGCGCTGCTGGGCTGTGATAAAAAAAAAAAACAGAGCATCTTGCATGAACTGCGCAAGGCTTTGGCCCCCAGCGGAGCTAATGTTCGACCTAGCTATGTTTTCTAGTATTGCTAAGCTAAAGATCCTCAATTTTTGTTCGTAGAGTAGACTTTGGTATATATGTTACCTGACCGCTTTTTGCGCAATGTTGGGGCTGCAGTCACATGTATAGCTGTTAGAAATTTACGTGAGGTTCTTATCACGTGACTAGCTATTACACGATGTTACGTGATATTAGTTAACTGACCTATTGTTACGTGATTTTCAGACACGTGACTATATCTTGAGATATTTTGATTTTCAGTTACGCGAACAGTAACGCGACGTCTAATGCCCCAGTCACGTGGCTAGTTACGTGAGGTTACATCATTCCTGGTCACGTGAGTTGCTATTATTGTGACGTGATTTTAGACACGTGACTGGATGTGACGTAGCGTATTTTTGTATGGATTACTAGGTATTACGCGACTTTGAGCCGCGTGGCTAATTGTTACGCGATGTTGCACGATTTCAGTCCTGTGATTAATTATGACATGATATTACGTGATTTTTGTTCACGTATTTGAGTTGCCCATCATAGCGTTTGTAGTCGACACTTCGTAAGTTCGTGCACGTGTCATAGAAGCAAAGTAGAGGCTTACGAAGACGAAGCGAAGGCGTACAGGTCGAGGGAGATGATAATTCCCGCTCGCACTATTCCCGATCCTAAAAATTCGGAGGCGCACAACTGAAGACAAGCAATGAGAAAGTGAAAAACGATGACACAGGCTGACACTCGCCACTGTATATTCTTTCCAGTAACAGTACATATATCATTGATTCATTTTGCCCACGGCCTAGTTCCTCTCGCCAAAGAAACAAAGTATATAATGACTTCGAATGCTAAACAACTGCCTGTGAAGGGACGTGCGCTTTTGTTTGCTCAATCCCCCTCCCCCTCCCACCGCTGTCTATTTGATTCGACGTATTTGTCTTCAAAGCAGGCAACAAAAGGTTTCTGAGCTTCCTTTTCACAAAGCCTTCTTTCAAATCAGATAACTGTCCCAAGCGATGATCTTTAATATTCATCAGTTCACTTGTCAAACAGAGTGCCAGTGCCAATGAGTTAGTTGTGTCAACGTGTCAGCGAGTGATAGGACAAAAAACTAAATTAATCTAATCAATGAATAGCGACACTGTTAAATATTTTTTCGTGTGCTTTCATTGTAACTTTTCTATTTTTACCTTTTGTTTACTATTTTGGAACCTAAACGGCACCCGTGCTTTATAGAAAAGCAAAGGACAAAAATGAGATTGTGGGGACGAGCTAGGAGTTTTCAAACTTTTCTCGTGTCTTTCATTTTCATTTGTTTTTACAAGTGCCTATCCCCCCCCCCCCCTTGTTTCTTTTTTTTTGCCTCTTTCGCCTACGCTCAGGCTCTTTGATCTCAGCAGACTTGATGTCGTTATAATGATGGCGGAAAGTTTGAAAGAAAAAAATGAACAGAAATACAGATCAGTGCCGTTGAAACAATAGGCAATATTTATTTATTTACTCAAATGTTTGTTTATTTACACCACCATACACGCCCGGTAGTCTTGTGGCTAAGGCACTCGGCTGCTGACCCGTAGGTCGTGAGATCGAATGCCAGCCTCAGCGGCTGCATTTTCTTTGAAGGGAAAAGTGCTTGAGGCCTGTCTGCTTACTGCAGTGTGCCCGCAAGTGGGCTAAATTTCCAGAGTCCCCTGCTACAGCGTTCTAAATAATCAAATGGAAGGATTCGTACGTGAAACCTCAACAAATAATTAGTACTATTACCCAGTCTTGGCTCTTTGACTCTAAATTAGCGTTGGCAACTTAAAAGTAGGTGCACGTTAAAGAAGCCCAGATGGTCGAAATTTCGGGAGCCTTCCACTACGCTGCCTCTCATGATCATATGGTGGATTTGGGACGTTAAACCCCACATATCATCAACTTAAAAGTGGCCTTAAGGCTATCGACCAGGGTATTCCACATTACATCTTATCGTTCCTTATAGGCGTTCTTATAGGCGTTCAAAAATAAACTCTGCAGATAGACGCAATTTTTATCATTGCGATATCGGAAGCAGCACTGCGCCGTCAAGTTAGGGTGATGATAATTTTCAGGGGCGTTATTTTCTTCTTTATAGACTCGAAAAGGACTGTAATAGAGTTAATGGTTGGGTAAAATGGTTCACTCCTAAGGTAGCTTTTAGCGTGAAATAAAAACGAGAGACGGACAAGCGCAAACTATCAACGGATTTATTCCAAAGCCACACACATATGTATAGGTAAAGAAACTCAGTCACGAGTCTCATTAGAAAGAGTAAATGCTCTATTAGTGGCAGGCGCTCAAATAATCTAACCCAGTGGCGTGCAACGTGATGGAGGGCCTCGCTACGCATGTCTCGCCCGATCTGTCTATAAAGTATGCTTCCTCAATCTCTAGTGCAACTTTCCCTTCTAATCTTGCGAGAACCTTAGTTTCTGAAAGCAAGCGTACGCAGCCGCATTTTCTGCAATGTCAAGAAAGATTAGAACAAGCTGTCTCTGTCAATCAAGCTTCATGATCTTAAAAACCATTGTTCGAACACCTACCTGTCTGCCTGACATAAAATCACGCTGAAGTTGTTTAGCTACGGCGAAAATTGTCTGAACCGATTCCCTAAACACTACGGCATTCTTTTTAAGTAATTTTCTGCGCTTCCTGGCCTATTTCATCACAAAAACATTTTGTACAATTCTGTAAAGAATGTAGCAGAAAAAAAACGTGTTTTTTTTTACGAGTCAGTGTAAACGTCGAAGCCGACAGAATTGGTTTAGTATGCATCACCGAACGCTTGCTGTAGTAAATATTTATTTATTAATAATATCGTATTAACCTCAGGTCCAGAGGCATTATTGAAAGGAATGGTACATAAAAATACAATACGAACGTTGTTTTTCTATTACAATGTTAGCTAAAAAGTAGCAAAAGAAGTACAAACTGGACAAGCAAATGTAACAGTGCATAAAATTTCATAATTATACAAATAACAGTAGAAGTCTTAACTAAACAAACAAGAACGGGACAGTTCGTAATCAACATACACACATAATAGCGTAGTTGCATAACAATACGTATGAGTTTAAAACGTTACAGTGATATGCAGCATGATATTAACAGATTAAGAAATGCACCTCATATGAATTGCAAGCCTTATAAACTTAGGAAGAATGTGCTTATTTTTTGGCACGACTATTTGAATCCTTTTATTAAACAAAGTGTACACGAAGCTTTGCGCCGGTTTCCCCCATTGACCGAGTCTCAAAAAGAACAAGCTTCGATGTAAAGGAGAGCGTGAAAAAAGACAGGGCAACAGACGCAGGGGGAAAACGTCTGAATGTTCTTGCGCTGTATACTTTTATTCTGAAACCATGAACCAACTATATTCCACGAAGACATTCTATGAAGCTTCAAAACTGCATGATACCAAACAAAAATGAAGTGGTGACGCGCTTCTCTCCAGAACATGCTTCGTGTTTATCTGTCACTTGACTACGAGCATTCAATTCCTGGCTCTCGCATAATTAGTGTGAAATAAACGGTTGCGATTTGTAACACAATTTTGCGGACCAATGGCCACTGCTAGCATCCAAAGCATGTACAGCCATAAACTCTGGCTTTTAAATATTTACGATACAGACCTTATTTACTAGATGTACGGGGTCAATTCCTCGTTCTATAGATGGCTTCTATCGAAACATACTTGTCGCTATGTTGATGGATTTTGTAGACAGAGCCTTGGATTTACCGCGGCTGGACTGTAGCCGGCAATCGTGTGACGTAAAGCCTCATTCGCTTTCCGTAAACTGGTTCAGCGTGCGCTTAACCTGCAGCGATCTTTATTTACTATACGCGTGGTGTTTGTCAATATATTAATAGCCTGGCTTGGGGTACTCCGACGCAAAAATTTTCGTCTGTCTGTCTGTCTGTCTGTCTGTCTGTCTGTCTGTCTGTCTGTCTGTCTGTCTGTCTGTCTGGAGATTTGTCTATTTTCCGCTGTAACGATAAGACAAACGGCAAAGCCCATCCGAAGCGCCCATCAATATTGCCCAAGTTTCAGCGTTCATATTCATGCAATTGTCAGTTAAAAAGCAGTTATTGCGCATAGCTGAGGCACCATAACAACAAGTCGATATTATGTATGTGTCTCTTTATACTAGAGAAGGCATACAAAAGTATTCATATAAAGACCATAGCATTTATTATGCTGAGCTGACGATGCAACGCTATGCTCGAAAAGGAAAGTCTTTCCAAGAGTTTGCTATGACGATATGGTGGTGGCACCTGCTCATCACTTTCTGTTCTAAACCTTATCGCCTCCGAGACAGGCGCGCATACCTTTCTTTGTTTTCGAAGATAACTGCCAGATAACAGTCGTGTCTAAAGTGCCTTTACTTCACGGATTAAGACACTATCGCAGCGCCTCCGGAATACATATAACCGATTTTTTTCACGCAGGACATCAAATAAACGTTTTGTTCCCTCTCTCGAGACGCAAGAATATTGTCGTTCGACCACAATTACAGTGAAACATGCCGATACAGGGCCATTTTTTAAAATTATTTTTCTGAATGGCTCGAAGTAGTGACAAGTGCGGCAAGTTTAGCAGGTTGGTAAACAGGTACATTTACGTCATTGAAAGTGATAAATTAACAGAAAGAAATAAACACTAACTGACAGGACTGCTTTCCAACTGACAGGTATACCTAAAATGCTGTTGGAACTCAGATACCTCACACTTTAGTTGTCGCAACTATGCAACACTATCATTTTTGCGTGTGCTGAACAAGCCCTTTACGTGCTTTTCTGCAGGCCTCCAGTGCGAGACCACACATATTGTATAATTTTTACATATAAATTTCATACTGTACATTCTCTTGATCTGTTTTCATCGATTTCCGAAAACAAGCTTTCATTCATACATAATAAGGCCTTGCAGTGGACATAAACTACACACGTGTAATCTCAACATTCTACATCAAGGGACCACCTAGGGCTGCTTTCATAGAAGCTGTTTTTCGCAAGTATGTTTACCATTTGGTCAGCCGGCTTTGCTAATGAGTCCTACGTATTCATTGGCTGAGCTGTTCTCCACAGCCAACTTCTATCGTAACACCTTTGTGTGGATACGGGTGCGTTAGAAAAAGAATAGGTCCGAAATAAGCTTTGAAAAGGCAGGAGAACGCTGCATGGGAAAGGAATTCTACTTCGCCTAAGCAGCGATATGAAAAATTACAAAGACAAATCACGTTTCTCAAAATTTTGTTTTCTATTGCATGAATTCAATCAATACGTGCACTACGACAAACATTTGTGTCTGCAGCAATTCTTCTCAAAAGGGAACATACAATATGACTTGGCATGCCAAACGCCTTTCTTTGCCGATATGCTGAAGTTATAGCGAAATATCTTGTGATTATATTCCGTGTATCTTTGATATCTTCAAAGCTCCCTAGTGACTGGAAGGCAGCCCGAGTTGCACCGGTATTTAAAAAAGGTAACCGCTTGCTTTTTGAAAATTATCACCCAATATCCTTAACATCAGCATGCTGTAAATTAATTGAGCATGTAATCGCGCATCATATCACCGAATATCTTGAAAAAAATGCTGTCCTAACTGATTCTCAACATGGTTTCAGAAATGGGTTTTCAACTGTGACTCAACTGCTCACTATATGTCATTCCTTTGCATCTACTCTAGATAAGAACGGTCAAACTGATGCGATATCCTTGGATTTTAGTAAAGCGTTTGATAGGGTTCCTCATGACAGACTAATACTAAAATTGAACAATATTGGTCTTCCTCGCATCTTAGTTTTCTGGGTTATTGATTATTTAAAAAACCGAATTCAGTACGTAGAAATTGGAGATCAGCAATCGGGTTGTCTTCCTGTCGCCTCTGGAGTACCGCAGGGGAGTGTCTTGGGACCCCTACTGTTCCTGCTGTATATAAATGACATTGTAAGTGTCGTATATTCATCTGTGCAAATTCGTCTGTTCGCAGACGATTGTGTCTTATATAATGAAATTACTTGCCCGGAAAATCAACATGACCTTAATCACAGTTTGTTTAATGTTTTTCAATGGTGCAATCGCTGGGGGATGGCTTTGAACTTAGATAAAACTGTATGCATGCGTATAACCTGGAAGAAAAATCCACTTCAGTATACTTATACATTAAATGAGTCACCTCTACAGCAAGTTTCTGAGTTCAAATATTTAGGAGTAACACTCACAAGTAATTTATCTTGGAATCAACATATTGACAATATCTCCGCTTCCGCCTTCCGTAAACTGTCTTTCTTACGACACAAATTAAAAAACGCTCCTCCTGATGTCAAACTCCTGGCCTACCAATCAATAATCCGACCAAAGTTAGAATATGCATGCATAATATGGAACCCGTTCACACAGAAAAATGTCAACAAACTAGAAAGAATCCAAAGGAAAGCTGTAAGGTATATATACTTCAATTTTCGTCACACTGATTCACCTTCTGAGTTAATTAGAGCTAATGGCATTGAACTCCTTGAGTCACGATGGAAGACATTCAGGCTTAATTTTCTTTCCCAACTTCTTCAAAGACAAACAGCACTAGACCCTACACAGTACCTGACACCCATATCGACAAGGCATACGAGACACCATCACCCCGGAACCCTAACACCTTATTTTGCACGGACAGATGTATTTAGGTTTTCTTTTTTTCCACGAACAGTAGAAGAATGGAACCTTTTAAACTCTGTATAAAGATTCAATTTGGTTGATTTACTGTGCGTAAACTGTGTGTTGGGTGTGTAAACCTGTATCTGTATGTTGAATTCTTTTCTTTTTCCTTTTCTATGTGACTTGAGTGCCTAACATGTACTTACTACTTGTACCGTGCCCACCTGCTTGGACCTGTGAAGGTCTGCAGTATGCTATAAATAAACATAAATAAATAAACTATATTACTGTCCAGAATAACTACGGCCCGAGAGTAAATTTCCCAGGCTAATCAGTGTATCCACTCACGTAAGTAACGGATGGCCACAATCTTTGCCGATTACGTGACCTTTCTGAAAGTTCAGGAGTTGATCCTAAAGGACTTCCCTATATGTGCGCTGGCTCCATTTTACCGCCAAGTTAAGCTTCAAGGCCTCGTGGTTTGGGCAGAGCCAGACCATATGAACAAAATGACATGAAGTAGTTGCACAACGTTTACTTTTCGCGCAACAATCCGTGTGGTGTGAGATAAAATTGCCGATATGGTGGGCTGGAAGTCAGGCCAGGTGTCTGCTATTCAATTTCTCGCAGTGATGAGTACCGAGCCTACTTTCCCGCACGTGCGCAACAGGTCATTGCAGAAGAAAATCCTCGCCTTAGGACGAGTAGGATATCAACTGCACCTGCGAACTATGACACAGCCTACGTCATCCATCTCTTCGCATAAAATAAGCCACTCGACCCTTGAAACGTTCATTTGGCAGTAGCTACGAAAGTTTTCTTCACAATGCTAAGCATTATTCTGCTTGCTGCTTATACTGCAGGTTAGTGCCAAGCTACTGAGGTTGCAATATTCTTGCTTTTATTTCGTCGCCGCTGCCAAATATAGCGTTGTTTCCGGGTACTTTTTGATCACTGGTTGGTTTTCTTGTTTTTCTTCTGATGTCAAAAGAACTGGCCAAGATAAAGGAGGAACTAAAGTCTGAGTTTGTAAAATAAAAGACAAAATGAGGCATGAATTAAAATTGTTCCGTGGGGGCCTAAGAAGGGACCTGCGAACTGAAAACCGAGCAATCAAAAATGAGCTAACTAACATGGCAAAGAGCCTGGAGTTTGCGTTTGAAAGAATTGATGAACAGAAAAAAAAGCTGATGGAACATACTTTCAAAAATGCCGAGCTTGAGCACGAAAGCGATGATCTACGAAATAAATGTTCCCATTTATAAAATACAGTTTAAACTTTAGAAAATCGACTCACGCAGGCTGAGCAATATTCCCGTAGAGCCAACATTGAGATTTGAGGTTTAACAAAGACAGAAAATGAGTGCTTGACCGATGTACTTTCGAAACTAGGCTCTGCAATTAATGAGCAAACCTGTGTACTAGACATTGAAATGTGTCATCAGGACCTACACGCAGCAACGATCGGAGGAACATAATTGTCCTATTCCAGTGTCGCGCGAAGCGAGAGAGAGTTCTCCGGAGGGATAACAGGATGCGTCTCACAAACACTGACCTTGCTCTGGAGGGTCCTTCAGTACATGTGAATGAACACCTTTGCCTGCTCTAAAGAAGCTTCTCGCAATGGCTGTAAAGAGGAAACACGCGCACCACTGGATATTGGTGTGGTCACTTGACGGTGAAATCTTTGCAAGACAGTCCGATGACACGACCGCTCTCCAGATAAGAGCAGAGAATGATCTTGAGAAGATATCAGGGCAGGCATAGAAACTCGGATTGGCAAGAACGTACGTGCTACGCAACTTCTGCTTTTAGCATTCATCGAATATGGCATACCAGGAGCTTACTCTCCCACATGAAATTTTTAGACTCGGTAACAGACACGTTCATTTTGCATTTCAACGCGCGATCTGCATGCAAGAAGAAAGACAATATTATTCATTTTATTTTGCAATTTACATTTAGGTGTAATGTGTTCATGATCTCGGAAACATGGTACTACTATAGCTGTGCTATGTTGACTTTGAATTGTTATCAAAGTTTTGTTATTAATCGCCCTCGTAGATATAGTGGTGGTGCCGCGCTTTTTATTAGAAGACGCAAAACGTGAATTGTTAGAAAAATGTACGAAAGTAAAAGAAGACTACGAAATAATCGTGGCAAAGAATAAAAACAGAATAATTTTGGTGGTGTATTGCCCACCAAGCGGAAAAGTTGTCACTTCAATATAGTTTTTATTCATGCCTTGATTACGTAAGCGCGAACAATTTGAAACTTGATTGTGGCGTTAATATAAATAGAGATATGCGCGAACAAACCAACTCATCTCTTGCACTGAGCACGTGTCTTCAGTCTACAAGTTTTATTAATACAATCATTACACCAACACGTATAACAATTCGTGCGTCTTCTCTTCTTAACCTTCTAATTCTCGATATTACTACTACTGTATGCAGTACCTGCACATTGGTGTGTGACCTAAGCGACCACTGTCCTATCTATTTATTATACCCTAATGACTCAAAAAACGTAGTTCACGCATGTCAAAAGGCAACATATCAATGCATCACTCGTGCAGTAGTAAACAACTTTATTAGGCAAACTTAGAGAAATTTAAGATTGATGTCATGAACCACAATTGATCACATGTTTTAGAAGAAACAGATGCAAATGATGCATACAACAATTTTATTGGAACATTTATCGACATATGTGCTACAAATGTTTCAATGAAAACAGCCAAGCATTCGAAAAAAATTAGGAAGCCATGGGAAGCCAAATTAGGAAGCCAGATGAGCTTGTCAATATGATAAAAACAAAAAAAATCTTTACCATTCCTTCTTACGTACATGGTCTGACTTAACATTGCAGACATTTAAAAAAATTATAAACAGACTGAGTGCTGAACGAAGAAAGGGAAAGGCAATATACTATCAGGAATTATTCGGAAATGTCTCCAGGCAACGACCAGAGATCGCATGGAAAACGATAAATTGTGTTCTAGGTCACCTTAATGAGTTACACCCCTAACATCGGTAAAACTATACTCGCTTGAGATATCAGGCACAGCCCTTGTCGATCACTTCCATCATCGTTTCGCAACTGCGCAAAGTGATACCCCTAGCGGCAACGGCAGCGTGAAGGAAACGGCTCTCTGCAATGTTTTTCGCGAAAGTGCATTCTTTGCGCCTACCGATGAGGGTGAAGTATACAGAGTGTGCATAAAATTGAGGAACAGTAGAGCTTTAAATGTAATTAACCTGCAGATTAAGTCCATAAAATATTTTTTAAGGTTTGTTGTTTTTCACAGACATTTACAACTTAACTTTAGAGGCTGAAATTTACCCAAGCGCCATGAAGCACGCTAAGGTTTCACTTATTCATAAGGGTCGTGATCGGAACTCTGCGTCAAACTACCGACCGATATCTGTACTCCCAGTTTTCTCAAAGTGTGTAGACGAATTCGTATTTACTCGAATGACAGACTTGTCAAGTAAAAAGAGCATGCTTACTGACTCACAGATTGGCTTCCAAAAAACAGGTCGACAGTAATGATACTCCGCACCCTAAAGGAATAGGTATTACAGAGCTTTGAACGTAACTGCTAAACAGCCAGTATATTCATAGAGTTTAGTGAAGCTTTCAAAAGTCTTGATCACGGCATTCTTATTCACAAACTTTCCCTACGTGGACTTCGTGGAGGACCAGTAGAATTACTTCAGTCGTATCCCAATGAACGAAATCAGTGCGTCTTTATCAATAACCACAAGTCATCTTATTTACCTGTTGTATGCGGTGTGCCTAGGGCAGTTCTCTTGGACAAATTTTGTTTAATGTATTCATTATTGACATTTTAAACGTAGCCGTTGATGCGAAATATATCATATTCGTGGATGATTTTGCATTGTGTGTGCCAGGTTCTGATGCCAACATAACTTGGAGAAAAAAGAAATGAAGTTAAGTTCAGTTTTTCTAACTGGACTCAAGCAAATAGGTTTAAGTAAATTCAAAAAAAACAAAAGTTATTGTGTTTTGCGCTAAAAATAAACCTCTCGATGTCATTCGCAACGATATTTACTTTCAGAATCAACGTATTGAGTTGGTAGAAGAGCTGAATATTTTTACAGTCTATTTTTCTTCTGGTTTACTTCAGGATCTATATGAGGAATATATGATGAAAAGATGCGAGATGGTGGTACTTGGAGTGTTGAATAGATGGACGAACGGACACACAGACAGATGCATGGACGGACACACGGATGGCAGCCTGGACGGATGACGCATGGACGGACGCATGAGCGGATGCATAGACGGACGCACAGATAGACGTGCGGACGCACGAACAGACGCACACACGGGTGGCCACACAGATGCACGCATGGACGGACGGAAGCAAGAACCAATGAACGGACGGATGCTTCAACCCACTCTCCATCATTCACTCCGTGGATATGCTGCCATTTTTTTATTTTACGGGTTCTTGCTGCGACTTTTTTTATCGTACGTTTGCGGTACGTTAAAGTAGTTTATTTTATAGGGTGCTTTCAAGAAGAAAAGCAATAATAAGTGACGCTGGTAGGAAGGAGAGAAATGTTTGCGGTTAGCTACTCAATTTTGCCTTTCAACAAAAAAAAGAAAACTCCTGAAAAATTATGTTGCAAAATTCAGTTGCTGAACTAAAGTTAATTTTAAAAAAAAGACAGTAGAGCAACTGTCTTGAAATAGCGAAAACTACCTTGAAGTGGTGTGTAAACCTGCACTCGGACTCACAAGTCGAAGAGGAAGCGCCAACGCTATTCGCAACTTCCAGGTACCGTGGCACCGCAGAGCGGTGGCGGCCGGGAGCTCTGTTGAGATAATTTAAATTTTGAACCTGCTACAAACAGAAGACGCTTCTGCTTGTTTTCACGCGTTCGTGCTCGATTTTCAACGTTGGGAACGGTCTCGATATTACTGTAACCGTTTGAGTTTGTCAAGTCAAGGAGAAAGTAGCAAGAAAAAGCTGAGTGATTTCACTGTGAACTTTGATGTTCAGAGCCTAGGAACATCGGGAGAAAAATTAGGCGTCCCGTTAAAAATAGCGCCCACAAAAAACCATCAGGTGTTAAGAGTGTTAAATTTAACAGGCAAATAACCAAAGACCGTGCTTGTGTGCAGCACCCAGTTTCTGCACGGGTACAGCAACTTCCAGGTTTACAGTTCTCGCGCTTAATTCGCCTACTCGATACGCTATAATTTTGCACAAAGTTTATCTTGCCAATATGCTACCCAGCATTTATTGTCTTTATGTAGCATGTAAGTGCTGCCCTACTTTCTCAAAAACATAAATCCAAGGGCCACCGAAGCGCGAAGAATTGCAGTCTTCACCAGAAGTGTACTTTCCGGTATCGTCTCTTTCGGGGCGATCATGTCAACGACCACCATGTTCGATGTATAGTCGCGCCACCAATAGGTCGTTAAAGTTGCGAATAATGTCACATTCTCTCGTCATGGTAAGCTGGGCAGGGAAGTTGCCTCCTCTCCCTCTCTCTCCACACCAGTCCCACTCCCTCACACAAACATCAACGCAGCAAAGAGCACCACAACCAACGCCACCTAGACTACCACAACCCATGTCAGTGGACACTCAGCTTCACCCTGACATGCCGTCAACTACAGCACGATCCGACTATTGCACACGAGAGGCGTTGAACGAAATGGATACCTCCTTAAGGAACGAATTCACAGCTATGATGCAGGTAGAAATGCAAAAAGTGAAGGATAGCATTATGACTGAACTAACAGCTCCACTCCAACAATTGATCCAGCCGGCCCTGCAACCTGCTGTCCAGCAGATTGTAACGGATGTTAAACAGCAGATCTCGGCTGCACTTGGCCAACTTAATAATGCGCCATCTGCACCAAAACGCATCACGTCTCCGACACGTGAAAGGCAGCGACCGCATTCCTACATACGCCCCTCCCGTGTCCTATCACCGTCCCGAAAAACCGTCCCAACAGCCGCAGCTGCTGCAGTCCCGCTTCCCACCACCCTCCACCAAGATTTAGCACAGTCAGAAATGCCCCTGTGTACTACCGATGCCCCGCAATTGCATGATCATGGCGAGAAACCGTAGGTCAACGCGTGACACCCCTCAACTCCTACGTTTGTGGCAGTGGATTGCACGGGGTATCGTAGGAAACGCGGAGCTCTAATGCAATTCATTGCGACGCTGCGGATTACTTCTGTTTTCACTGCGTTACAAGAAGCGCGATGTACCCCTACGCTTCCGAGTTACACCACATACACGGACGTAACGAACAATACACCACATCGCACAGCTACATTAGTTTCTAAGCATGTCACTGTCATAGAACACACCCTTCAAAGAACCTCCATCTCACACGTACTTCTCGAATCAGTTCCGTGCTCTCGTTCCAGTAGCAGCCTGTACGTGCTTAACGTTTACAGTGCACCCAACGCCAGGAACGATGACTTCGGTCATCTATTTGCACAACTATGCAAGCTGGGTACACACATAGTTATTGTAGGAGATTTCAATGCTCCTCATCCGGCTTTGGGCTACGCAACAGAAACGCATGAAGGCCGACGACTCGCACAGGTTCTCGCGATTCATTGCATGACTCTGCTGACAGAACCTGATCAACCCACTCGCCTAGGTAATAGTGTGAACAGGGACACATGCCCCGACCTCACGATAGTCAAGGGGGTTAGTCACCATTCTTGGTGCAACCTCAGGGTAAATCTAGGCAGTGATTACCATATACTAACCACAGAGCTCCAAGTAGCAGCCACGCGTGCCCCAGAGCGCATCATAACACTAACAAATTGGGATGCATTTAGGCGTACTCGTACAGCTACCCATCAGGACTCTTCTTCCTTAGAGGGTTGGATATTACAACTTCAGTCCGATTTTCAAAGAACTACCAATCTCAACTCATCGCCGCGACGACAGAAATGCCGGATGTGGACCGGCACCTGCTGCATCTCTGGAATGCCCACAGAGGCTTGAAACGGCGGTGGCGGTGACAGAAACATAACCGAAAACTTCGTCTCTGAATCACCCAACTAGCTACTGAGGCCCATGACTATGCGAACATCCTCACTAGCAACAATTAGCATAACTTTTGCGATCGACTCAACGGCTCACTAAGTGCACCTCGAACGTGCTGTATACTCCGTGCTCTCTTAAACCCTACGCAGACAAAATCACACACTGCTAACGCAATGCGCACCATTCTCCACAAATCAGGGCTCGACAATACCACTCTGCTGCACACCTTAACGCAACACTATGTATCCACGGGCGCCCGTCTCACTTACCGTGATTATCCACACGTACACGATACGCCTCTAGATGCGGACATTACAGAAGCAGAGGTTAAGGCAGCTTTGCAAAGCATTAAGCGTAACACAGCACCCGGTACAGACGGGATGACTTACACTTTTCTGCGTAATTTAGGTGACCAGTCCATCGAACATTTAAGCGCTTTTTACAACTAACATTGGAACAACGGCACGCTACCACAGGAGTGGCGATACGCTGAAATCATACTTATTCCAAAGCCTGGCAAGGCGCTATCCCTACAGAATCTTCGCCCTATATTTTTAACTTCATGTGTAGCTAAACTCTTTGAACGAGTTGTCCTCTCTCGACTACAACCATTTCTCGGAGGCAATCACTTTTTTCCTGATACGCTATTCGGCTACCGTCCTGGTATCTCTACACAGGACGTATTATTACGGCTTAAGGAGGACGTGTTGGATAGCCCCACTTCAAACCAGGTCCGAGCTATTCTGGCCCTGGATCTGAAGGGTGCTTTTGACAACGTCTCCCACGACCTTATTCTTGACAATCTCGCTTCATCTCAGTGTGGCTCACGTATCTACAACTACGTCAGGGTCTTTCTTTCTGACCACACTGCCACTGTTGGGATTGGAGACCTCCGTTTGGACGTCATTTGTCTCGCAGGCAGAAGAACACCACAGGGCTCGGTTCTCTCGCCCACTTTGTTCAACGTGGCTATGGCTAAACTCCCTTCCCTATTACAACATGTTCCCAACATCCAGCATGCCATCTATGCAGATGACATTACAATTTAGGCAACCAAAGGATCAGATGGAACCATTCAGAAACTACAGGAAGCTGTGTCTGTCGTACAAGACTATGCTGCTGCCAGCGGCCTTACGTGCTCAGGGGATAAGTCGGAGTTGTTATTGGTATACAAGTGGTGCCGCAAAGCCACTGACTCTCCTGGCATTTCGCTGTTTCTTGATGGCCATCCTATTCCTCTGGTACCACAAATTTGCATTTTAGAGCTCTTCCTTCAGTTCGACGGCAAGGCCTCGCACACTACACACATTCTGGCTCAGTAGATAACTCAAATTACACACATGATCCAACGCATCACAAATCGCAGATGAGGCCTCTGTGAGAAGGATGTCCTCTGTTTAGTAAAAGCACTCATAGTTAGTCGGCTCACCTATCATCTTCCCTTTCACAATCTCACGCTAGCTCAAATCAAAAAGATGGACATCCTTCTACGGACAGCTGTGAAGGCGGCTCTCGGCTTGCCTCCACACGCATCTACACAGCGCCTCCTTCAACTAGGAGTCCACAACACCGTAACCAAACTCATCTAGGCCCAGCACAACAGTCAGCTCCAATGGCTCAGGCAGACCCATCAGGGCTTCGCCATCCTGTCTAGTCTTCGCTATCCGATTCCCCAAAATAACCCCGCACAAGTGCCGCGACATAAACTTGCATTTACTGTCCCCGCACTCGTCAAAATGCCTCCAATTCCACGCAATATGAATCCCTCCCACCACGCCGGTCGTCGACGTGCCCGAGTTCAGGCTATGACACGCATCTTTGGTGATGGTACCACAGACTTACAAGTATTTTACACTGATGCAGCACGCTACGCGGAAAAGTCAGCCATGTGTTTAGCCGTGACAGATGACACAGACGCCTTTGTGGCGTCTGCCACACTTCGCACTACAGACAGTGGTCTGGCAGAGGAGGGAGCTGTTTCTCTGGCAATTGTTCACGCTACGACACTGTCACATGATCCCCTGTCACTATTGTAAAAAAATTCACAAGCTGCTTGCCGTGCTTTCGCTCGAGGACTTGTGGCTGCACATACACATAATATCCTCTCTTCTGTCTCACCGGCCGCATTACGTCCTGTGCGAATCGTCTGGACTCCTGGAAACGCCTCTCTCCATGGTAATGTAGGCGTTCACGCGGTTGCCCGAGAGTTGAACGACCGGGCTCCATTGGAAGAGCTGTCCAATCCAGACGAAGCATCGACAGAACCACTAAACTACAACGCTACGCTGGTGTAGAACCAACAGAGCCGTTATACGTATCCTCCCCCTCATACTTCACTTGAGACAGCAGATGCTGTCGCTTGGCGGCAACTACCGACCAATTCATTTCTATCTATCTATCTATCTATCTATCTATCTATCTATCTATCTATCTATCTATCTATCTATCTTTCTATCTATCTATCAAGCCGCCTGGAACTTTTAGCTCTCCTGGCCGTTTAGATAATAGTATCAATACCAAAATTGGTATGACATAACATGACTGTGTGAACGTCATATTTGACCAATCATAACATGCAAATCATGGCATGTATGTCATGAGTGTCATGGTTTAAATTTCATTGTTCTGCAGCTTTTGCACTGGTTTGGTTCCCAAGACATGCTGAAAAACTGGTATGGCATGGCATGAATGCTTGACGAACACAACGATATACCCTAACAATTGAAATTATTACATGCGTTTCATGTAACAACATGACTACAGGCCACGCTATTATGCACTCGCGGCTGATTCACTAGAGTCACATATTCTAAACTTGGCAACAGTGCATGAATGGATAACGAAGGTATGTGACTGGTGCAAACATGATAATCATGAGATGCGTGTCATGTAACAACACGACTACATGCCACGCTCATGATGCGCTGGTTGCCGTTTCGTTCGCTTCTCTTATACCAAATTTGGTCTTACGGGACATGAATGGATGACGGAGGTATGATACTGGTTCAAACATGACAACATGAGATGCGTGTCATGTAACAACATCACTACATGCTACGCTCATGAGGCGCTCGAGGCTGTATCGCTAGCTTCAGATGCACCAAACTTGGTATTACGCGACGCGAACGGACGGCGAAGGTAAATGACACATCCAAACATGATAATCCCGACATGAGTGTCTACTAACAACATGACTACATGCGACACTGATGGTGCCCTCGCGACCATTGCGCTAGCTTCACATATGCCAAATTTAGTATTACGTGACGTCAATAGATGGCGAAGATATGTGACTGGTGCAAACACGATAATCATGAGATGCGTGTCATGTGAGAACATGACTACATGCCACAATGAAGGCGCCAATACATTTCGACGTGACGCGGTGAGCGTGCTCGCCAGCGTTCAATTCGTCGTGTCACGCCGGTCTCGCCACGCCAGGCACCGGCCCTACTCGCAGAAGCGCGCCACGCTGGGTTGCTTTTACGCGTGCGTGTTTCATCGCGTCCGCCGTACCTCCGTCCCGAAAAGATGGAGACGCAGTGTTGTCTCGGTAACGCGACGGTGCGAAGTGCAGCAAGTCGCACATGACGTCAAATATAGAGTGCGCGCGTTTTGCTCACGTAGCGTCGCTGTGCCGAGGGCGTGCGTGCGTCGACGCTACATTGAAGTATATTGGGCCCTGCACGATCCGCTCGCGGCCGTTTTTCTAGCTTCACTTTTAGCAAATTTAGTGTTACGTGACATCAATGGCTGGCGAATTGTGAATGACTGGTGCAAACATGATAATGCTGACACGCGTGTCATGTAAGAACATGACAACATACCACGCTCATAGCGTACTCACGGTCATTTAGCTAGCTCCTCATACACTAAATTTGGTGTCACGTGATGAAAATAATTTATTAAGGCAAATGACACACTCAAGCATGATAATCAAGACACGGAAGTTGTGTACGGCATTATTTGCTTCCACCTCGTAACGTTGTGCTGAACTTAAAGTGACATATCGACAAACTTTATTCGTGCTTCGCATATCATCGAGTCCGGCTGTACGTGGGATCTGCCACTTTTTTCTTCTGCTTTTTTTCGAATGACGGGAAGGGATTTTGGCACAAATTTCGCCGTTTTATTGTTGCCGTATACACACACTTCCTAGAAGAGGTTTCCCAATATTGGTGCGTCTCATGACATCCCGTATATTCTAAACACAAACATGCATTTCCCCCGCGTTTTGACGTGGGATGTTTTTGGTACACATTGTCGTGTTTCCTCAACCCTTGAATTTGTCTCCCCTCTATTCGAGTGTTGCAAGTCTTTCCTTAAAATATAAGTATAGGAGACCGCATGCAGTGGAATAAGCTTGTGGAATGACGTTTTCATTCACGCACAGCCGTCTACTGGACATATAAAAGTTGAAAATGAGAGACCCGGTCATTGACCGTGTGATTGAAATATCTTCGTTGCGAAAAAGGGTCAGATTCCGTCATGTGAAACATCAGAAATAGAAATGAAGACTCGGTAAAATTTCAGTGCCGGCATGAATGGATTACACGTGCTTCCCACGTTACGTTTACGGCCTGCAGTGTGATTTTACACTTGCAAGAAAAGCCATGACCAAACTTGACCTGGGCACGAAACTCGAAGAAACCCTCCGTGTTGTCCACTATCGGAGCACCAATTTGTTACCAATTACTTAAATTACTTGGCATTTGTGCACATATAAACCTTAACGGTGGCATGTTCATTGACTGGGAACCATTTTGAAATTCTATTCAGTGCTTGTTGCTTGCAAGAAATTAGCAACCGTATGTAGTTTTTGTACAAGCCCAGGCTCTTGCTCCAGTGTACAAGACGGTCTCCTGCTTCGGCAGTCATAGTGTTTATTACTCAATAGAACTAAACGCTACTGTAGCGTTTTCTTTGCTGCTGACAATATGACACAACAGTCCACTTTGCCATGTGTGACCATAATTTTTTAGAAAATATTGCCGTTCCGATGTGTCGAAATTAATCCAGTGCTGTGTTGGCAAATCATTGCCAATTTTCACACACAGTGACAGCTTTCGCTTCAAGCGTCTTTCTGGCCGATTGCTAGGTTCATTTGTGCAAGACAATTTGTGTCACAAGTGCAAGAATATTTGCTAACAGCTCCGGTCTTGCTATTATGCAAAAAATGAGCACAAGATACCCTAAAATCTACAAGGATGACTACACTCGCGATCTTTTCTGTGCTCTTAAATAACCTGTGTATTTTGCTTGTTACTCAATCATCAATATACCTTCACATGGCAGTTTACTTTTACATAGATTCGGGAGTGATCGAATGGTGTCGAACTTGACAAGCCAGAACAGTTTCAAGGCCGGCACAATGCTCAGCCACACCATCACTAAGTTACATATCAGGCAGCTGTACTAAATGCGAAGCATTTTTTTAGTGAACTTCGGCGACTTTGCGCGTATCTATCTATCTATCTATCTATCTATCTATCTATCTATCTATCTATCTATCTATCTATCTATCTATCTATCTATCTATCTATCTATCTATCTATCTATCTATCTATCTATCTATCTATCTATCTATCTATCTATCTATCTATCTATCTATCTATCTATCTATCTATCTATCTTTCTATCTATCTATCTATCTATCTATCTATCTATCTATCTATCTATCTATCTATCTATCTATCTATTCGTCTATCTATCTATCTATATATCTATCTATCTACCTACCTATCTATCTATCTATCTATCTGTCTAGCCGCCTACGACTTTTAGCTCTCCTGGCAGTTGTATCAGATCTGTGACGAATGGAAGACAGTACCAAAAAGACCATTTATTCAAACAAGGAATGCGTATATATATATTATGCACCATGATAACAACGTGTTGTCATTGTCTAAGATTAGTTACGTTGACGATGCTGCATGCGTGCGCATGGCTTACAAGCATTGCTTGATCGATACAGCAGTTTCGATAATGGTATCGACACCAAACTTATTATGGCATAACAAGACTGTATGATGAGCATGAATGACTAGTCATAACATGAAAATCATATAATAGATGTGTTAAATGCCATGTTTTACATTTCATGGTCCTGCAGCTCTTGCGGTGGTTTCGTTCCCATGATATGTTGCAGAACTGGTATGGTATGACATTATTGCATGGCGTACACAAGCGACAGGCCCTAGCATGAAAATCATGATATGCGTGCTACATGCCAAGCTCATGATGCGCTCGTAGGTGTTTCGCTAGTGTCACATAATACAATATTTTATTACGGCACGTGAATGAATGATGAAGGTATGTGACTGGTGCAAACATGATAATCATGAGATGCGTGTCATGTAACAACGTGACTACATGCCACGCTCATGATTCGGTGGTGGCGGTTTAACTAGCTTCACTTATACCAAATTTGGTATAACGGGACGGGAATGAATGACGAAGGTATGATGCTGGTGCAAACAAGATAAACAAGATAAACTTGAAATGCTTGTCATGTAACAACATGACTAAATGCCTCGCTTATGATGCGCTCGCATCCGTTTCGATAGCTTCACATATACCAAACTCGGTATTACGTGACGCGATTGGACGACATACGTAAATGACTCATACAAACATGATAATTACGACATGTGTTTAATATAATAACATGACTACATGCCACACTCATTATGCGCTCGCGGCCATTTCGCTAGACTTACATAGGCCAAATTCGGTATTCATCATCATCATCAGCCTGACTACATCAACTACAGGACAAAGGCCTCTTGCATGTTCCGCCAGTTTATTTGGTTCTGTGCTTGCTGCTGCCAATTTACACCCGCGAACTTCTCATCAGCCCACCTAACCTCCTTTCTTCCTCTAACCCGCTTGCCTTCTCTGGAAATCCAGTTAGTTACCCTTAATGACCAGCGGTTATCCTGTCTACGCGCTACATACCCGGCCCATGTCAATTTCCTCTTCCTTATTTCAACTATGATATCCTTAACCCTCGTTTGTTGCCTAATACACTCAGCTCTGTTCTTGTCTCTAAAGGTTACATCTACCACTTTTCTATCCATCTCGCTGCGTCGTCCTCAATTTAAGCTGAACCCTCTTTGTAGGTCTCTAGGCTTCTGCTTCGTAAGTAAGTACCGGCAAGATACAGCTGTTATATACCTTCCTCTTTAGGGATAGTGGCAATCTACCTGTCTTAATTTTAGAGTGCTTGCAAATTGTTCTCCACCCCATTCTTATTCTTCTAGTTACTTCAATCTAATGGTTCGGCTCCGTGGTTATTGCCTGCCCTAAGCAGACATTGTCTTTTACAACTTGGAGTGCACTATTACTTATGTCGAAGCGATGTTCCCTTCCGAGGTTATTGTACATTACTTTTGTTTTCGGCAAATTAATTTTAAGACCCACCTTTCTGCTCTCCTTGTCTAACTCCTTAATCTTGAGTTGCAAGTCGTCCCCTTAGTTACTCAGCAATGCAATGTGATCGGCGAAGCGCAGGTTACTAAGGTACCCTCCATTAACACTTATCCCTAACTGGTCCCATTCTAGGCTTCTGAAAACCTCCTGTAATCACGCGGTAAATAGCGTTGGGGTGATTGTATCCCCCCGCCTTACACGCTTTTTGATTGGTATTCTGTTGCTTTCTTTATGAAGCACTATAGTAGCAGTTAATCCCCTAGAGATTTCTTCCATGATGTTTCTATATACTTCATCGACGCCCTGATTCTGCAGTGTCTGCATGACGGCTGATATTTCTAGTGAATCTAATGCCTTCTCGTAATCTATGCAGGCTATATATAGTGGTTGGTTATATTCTGAGCATTTCTCTATTACCTGATTGATAGTATGAATGTGGTCGATTGTTTAGTAGCCTGTTCAAAACCCTGCTTGTTTTTGGTTGATTGTATTCTAATGTTTTCTTTACTCTGTTAGCAATTATCTTTGTAAATAGGTTGTATACTACAGAGAGCAAGCAGATCGGCCTGTAATTCTTCAAGTCCTTGTCATCTCCTTTGTTATGTATTACGATGATGTCGTTCTTCCAAGACTCTGGTACTCTTCCCGTCAGGAGACACCTCGTAAATAGGGTGGCTAGTTTCTCTAACACAATCTGTCCTCCAACTTTCAGCAGATCTGATGTTACCTGATCCTCACCAGCAGCTTTGCCTCTTTGCATGCTCTCCGAAGCTTTTCTGACTTCTCCTATCATTACTGGTGGGGTGTCATCTGGGTTACTGCTTGTTCTTATTGTCACGGGGTCGTGACTTGGCCGAAGACAGGAGACTTCGTGTTGGAATTTAACTGTTTATTTGGGCGAACCTGTGCCCGGTAAACATAAAGTCCAATTACAGCAGCAGTCTCGCACAGATAGCAGTCTCGGACAGATAGCGACGAACGGAGCGTCGGCCTTCGATCAACAACTGACAAGCGGCGAAGCGCGTCGGCAATCATACTCTTGCCGTCGAATGTTCTGGCGTTACCGCTTGCGGTGGCGTAGGTTCCAGAACAATCTGTACCGTTCGCACAGTGGGCGTGATCGTATCGAAATGATATACTACAGTCCGGAACCTTCTCGAAAACTGCAGGCGCGGTTTGCGCTGAGAATCGTGTGGTGTTTTGGGACGATAACAAAAACTTGGGAAATGGAACGTGGCATTGCCCCCCTCGGAAAAAAGGCATCGTCCCGATGCTTTAACTAAAGATGAAAGTACAATAATAATGCAAGAAAGTACAATAAATAAATTACGATACAACAATAATACAAAAAAAACACTGGTTCAGTTTGTTAACGCGCATGGCGCGCGACATCGATGACTTCAGATCGCGATCGGCGTCGTTGAGAGTTCGTGATGCCGTCGGGGAGAACCTCGTAATCAAGTGGGCCGAGACGTCGAACCACCCTGTACGTTCCGAAGTACCGTCGCAAAAGCTTTTCACTTAGTCCACGTTGGCATATCGGCGTCCACACCCAAACACGTTCACCGGGCTGGTATTTCACGAAGCTTCGTCGAAGGTTGTAACGGTGGCTGTCGGTCGTCTGTTGATTCTTGATACGGAGCCGCGCAAGTTGTCGGGCTTTTTCGGTGCGTTGAAGGTACTCGCTCACATCGAGGTTTTCTTCGTCGGTGACGTTGGGTAACATGGCATCAAGCGTCGTTGCTGGGCTCCTTCCGTAGACCAATTTGTATGGAGATATCTGCGTGGTCTCCTGCACCGCCGTGTTGTATGCGAAGGTCACATACGGAAGAATGGCGTCCCACGTCTTGTGTTCGACATCGACGTACATTGACAGCATGTCGGCGATCGTCTTGTTAAGCCGCTCGGTGAGGCCGTTGGTCTGTGGGTGGTACGCTGTCGTCCGGCGGTGGTTTGTTTGGCTGTATGCCAAGATCGCTTGAGTTAAGTCGCAGTGAATGCCGTTTCTCTGTCGGTGATAAGGAACTCCGGGGCGCCGTGACGTAGGACGATATTTTCGACGAAGAACTTAGCTACCTCGGATGCACTGCCTTTTGGCAGGGCTTTTGTCTCGGCGTAGCGGGTGAGGTAGTCGGTAGCTACCACGATTCACTTGTTTCCGAAAGTCGACGTCGGGAACGGCCCCAGTAGGTCCATACCAATCTGCTGGAAAGGTCGGCAAGGTGGATCAATTGGCTGCAGAAGTCCCGCTGGCCTTGTCGGCGGTGTCTTGCGTCGCTGACAGTCCCGGCATATTCTCACATAACGAGTGACGTCGGTGGTAAGACGTGGCCAGTAGTACCTTTCTTGTATCCTCGCGAGCGTGCGAGAAGCACCGAGGTGCCCTGCCGTCGGATCGTCGTGCAGGGCCTGCAAAAGTTCTGGTCGCAGAGCTGAAGGCACCACAAGGAGGTACTTCGCTCGAAGCGGTGAAAAGTTTTTCTTCTGTAGAAGACCGTTTCGTAGGAAGAACGACCAAGTGCGCGCTTGAATACCTTCGGGACTTCGGCGGTCCGGCCTTCGAGGTATTCTATTAGGGCCTTAAGTTTCGGGTCGGCCCGCTGTCGTTCAGCGAAGTCGTCTGTAGTTATCGTTCCCAAGAAGTAGTCGTCATCCGGGTCGTCGGGTAGCGGTTGGTCGACAGGCGCACGAGAGAGACAGTCCGCGTCGGAGTGTTTTTTTGCCGGACTTGTAAATGACAGTATTGTCGTATTGTTGAAGTCTCAGGCTCCATCGTGCGAGGTGACCTGAAGGGTCCTTCAAGGTGGCTAGCCAACACAATGCGTGCTGGTCGCTCACAACTTTGATGGGCCTGCCGTAGACGTAGGGGCGAAATTTCGACGTAGCCCAGATGATGGCAAGGCACTCCTTTTCTGTTGTGGAATAATTTGCTTCTGCTTTGGATAGCGATCGGCTGGCGTAACTAATAAGCCTTTCAAGTCCGTCAGCCCTCTGCACAAGAACGGCGCCAAGACCTACGCTGCTTGCGTGAGTATGTATTTCTGTCTCGGCGAATTCGTCGAAATGAGCAAGTAACGGAGGTGTCTGGAGGCGATGTTTAAGCTCCCGGAGAGCGTGTTCCAGCGGCGTTTCCCACTTAAACTCCACGACGGCCTTGGTAATGTTAGTGGGAGGATCGGCGATGCGGGCGAAGGTTTTCACGAACCGCCTATAATAGGCACACAGGCCCAGAAATCGGCGCACTGCTTTCTTGTCAGTGGGCGGCGGGAATTCGGCGATGGCGGCTGTTTTCCGTGGATCGGGACGAACTCAAGACTTGCTGATAACGTGCCCGAGAAACAAGAACTCCTCATACGCAAATCTGCACTTTTCTGGCTTCAGTGTTAGTCCGGAAGTCTTGATGGCTTGAAGTACAGCTTCAAGGTGCCGAAGATGCTCGTCGAAACTCGAGGAAAACACGAAGACGTCGTCCAAGTACACAAGGCAAGTCTGCCACTTCAATCCTGCCAGTATTCCTACCATAATGCGTTGAAAAGTTGCAGGTGCTGAGCAAAGGCTGAAGGGCATCACCTTAAACTCGAAGAGGCCGTCCGGTGTTATAAACGCCGTCTTCTCTCCGTCTCGTTCGTCGACTTCGACTTGCCAATAGCCAGTCTTGAGGTCCATTGACGAAAAGTACTTGGCGTTATGGAGCCGATCAAGTGCGTCGTCTATTCGTGGGAGAGGATACACGTCCTATCTTGTGATTTTGTTCACGCGGCGATAATCGACGCAGAAACGTAGGGTCCCATCCTTTTTCTTCACTAAAACCACGGGGGATGCCCATGGACTCTTGGACGGCTGGATAATGTCATCCCGCAGCATTTCATCAACTTGTCTCTTCATGGCCTCACGTTCTCGCGTCGAAACCCTGTACGAACTCTGACGGAGTAGTCTGGCATTTTCTTCGGTTATGATGCGATGTTTCGTGATTAAGGTCTGCCGAATTTTCGATGACGACGAAAAGCAATTTTCGTATTACAGGAGCAGGGCCTTGAGCTGTTCTTGCTTATCGTTCGGAAGTCTGGGATTGACGTCGAAAGCTATGGGAGGGGCTTGGTTTTTCTGAGCAGGTTCCGCAGAATCGGCGAGGGCGAAAGCACTGGTGGCTTCGACAATTTCTTCGATGTATTGCACCATTGTTCCTTTGTTCACATGTTTGTACTCATTGCTGATATTCGTGAGCATAACCGTTGCTTTGCCTCCCCGCAGCTCTGCAATTCCTCTTGCGACGCAAATATTTCGCGTGAACAGCAGATGCTGACTGCCTTCAACGACGCCTTCCAAGTCAGTTGATTTAGGAGCGCCGACTGAAATATTGACGCTTGAGCGAGGCGGTATGGTGACTTGTTCTTCCAGCACATTCAAGGCATGGTGTCCTGATGGCGTGCGCGGCCGTAGTGCTTCTTCTGTGGATAACGTAATTGACTTTGTTTTGAGGTTGATGACAGCACCATGGAGGCATAAGAAGTCCATGCCAAGGATGACATCTCTCGAGCAACGCTGTAGAACTACGAAGTCTGTAGGATATATACGGCCGTTAATGGTGACTCTCGCTGTGCAGATTCCTGCAGGCGTTACGAGATGACCTCCGGCTGTGCGGATTTCAGGGCCTTTTCAAGCTGTCCTAACCTTCTTTAACTTCGCGGCGAACGACCCACTGATGACAGAATAGTCGGCTCCAGTATCGACGAGAGCAGTCACACTGTGGCCGTCGATAAGAACGTCGAGGTCGCTAGTTTGCCGTCTCGCATTACAGTTAGGGCGTGGCGTCGGGTCACGGCTGCGTCGGCTTGTTCCGCTGCTTCCATGTTGCGTCGTCAGGCCAACTTTGGTAAGTGAGCTTTCGCCGTCAAAGCTTTGCCTGTTTGGCGTTGTGTTCGGAAAGCTCCGTCGCGGCGTCGTCGTCGTCGGAGGATCTTCGGTAGTTCGTCGCACAGCAACCGCACCTCCACCGGTTGCTGCCCTTAGTTTCCCGGATACGGGCTAGGTGACCGGCCCCGCGTTGGGCCAGAGTACTGCCGGTGGTGTGGTGACGTGCGGCGGCTGGGCGACGGCGAATGCGAAGGGCTTCGTGGTGTCCACCGAGTTCCTGTCAGGTAGTCGGCGATGTCACGTGGTCGTACTCCTGGCTGTGGACGCGGTGCATTGACGGCGAAGCCACGCAGTCCCATCTGTCGGTACTGGCAACGGCGGTATGTGTGTCCGGCCTCGCCGAAGTGGTAGAGCGGGCGATGGTCAGGGGTGCGCCAGACGTCATTCTTCCTCGGTGCACTGCGCTGGGCCGCTGGCGAACGGTATGACGTCGGTGGGGGTGGTGGGGGCGGTGGCGTCTGTCGACGGAAGTGCGATGGGGTGGCGTTTTGGAGTGGACGGGGAGGAGCGTTGTGGCGCAGTGCAGCGGCGTAGCTCATAGCTTCCGGCTCGGGCAGCGGTGCGTGGGGAATTTGAAGCGATTGCCGAACTACTTCTCGCACAATGCCGGAGATTGAATCCACTTGAAGCTGTGCCGAAGGCAACAGCTTGCGCAGCTCTTCCCGCACGATCGCTCGGATTGTTTCACGTAGGTCGCCGGAGTTACTGGCTTGTGCAGCAGCGCAGTCTGCAGTCAGGTGACGATTATACTGTCTGATGCGCATGTCCAGGGTCTTTTCGATAGTGGTCGCTTCGGCTACAAATTCTTGGACGGTTTTCGGTGGGTTTCTCATCAGTCCCGCAAAGAGCTCCTGTTTGACCCCTCGCATGAGGAAACGAACTTTTTTCTCCTCAGGCATGTCTGGTTCAGCGTGACGGAATAGTCGGGTCATTTCTTCTGTAAAAATGGCGACATTTTATTTGGTAGCTGAACCCGGGTTTCTAATAAAGCAGCGGCCCTCTCTTTGCGAGCGACGTTCGCGAACGTTTGCAGGAATGCGCCGCAGAAAACATCCCAAGTTCGGAGCGTGGACTCTCGATTTTCGAGCCAGGTCCTTGCGGTGTGTTCCAAATAGAAGAACACATGACGCAGCTTTTCGTCATGGTCCCAGTGATTGAGGGCGGCCACACGGTCGTATGTTTCTAGCCAGGACTCCGGGTCTTCGAACGATGACCCATGGAAAATTGGTGGTTCCCTGGGTTGATGCACGCTGCGGTTGTCATTGTCGCTGCAGTCGCGGTCATGGCCTTGGTCTTCCGCGCCTTATCTTGTAGAAGCCCGTACTCCGGTGGTAGCCCTTGCTGTCGGCGGCTTGTTCGCTGCTCCTGGTTGGCGTGGGTGTCTCCTCCGCGACGTGGGCTGGGTTCATGGCTTGACGGGGGCGTCCGGTACATGAACGAAGCAGCACCTTCACCAGATGTCACGGGGTCGGGACGTGGCCGAAGACAGGAGACTTCGTGTTGGAAGTTAACTGTTTATTTGGGCGAACCTGTGCCCGGTAAACGGAAAGTCCAATTACAGCAGCAGTCTCGCACAGATAGCAGTCTCGGACTGATAGCTGCGAATGGAGCGTCGGTCTTCAATCAACAACTGACAAGCGGCGAAGCGCGTCGGCATTTATACTCTTCCCGTCGAATGTTCTAGCGTTATCGCTTGCGGTGGCGTAGGTTCTAGAACAATCTGTACCGTTCGCACAGTGGGCGTGATCTTATCGAAATGATCTACTACAGTCCGGAACCTTCTCGAAAACTGCAGGCGCGGTTTGCGCGGAGAATCGTGTGGTGTTTTGGGACGATAACAAAAACTTATGGCATTATAGTATTAAAGTCGGGTTGTGCCGGCTACTGTACAGATCTCTGTAAAACTCCTCCGCTATTTTAATGATCATATCTATATTGGTAGGTATTTTGCCTTCATTGTGCCTTAGTGCATACATCTGATATTTGCCTATCCTAAGTTTCCTCTTCACTGCTTTAACGCTTTCTCTGTTTTTCAGAGCGTGTTCAATGCTCTCCATGTTATACCTTCTTACATCGCATACCTTACGCCTATTAATCAACTTTGGAAGCTCTGACAATTCTATTTTGTCTGTTGTAGTTGAGGGTTTCATGATTTGACGCTTCTTAATGAGGTTCTTCGTTTCGTGGGAAAGCTTACCAGTGTCCTGTCTAACTACCCTGCCTCCAACTTCCACTGCACACTCCGTAATGATACTCGTCAGATTATCATTCACTGTATCTACGCTAAGGTTGCTTTCCTCACTAAGAGCCGGTATTACTGCTATTAAAGTAATACCGGCAGTATATTTGATATTACACGACGTAATGGATGACAAAGGTATGTCACTGTTGCAAACATGATAGTCATGAGATGCGTGTCATGTCAGAACATGACTACAGGCCACAGTCAAGGCGCCAATACATTTCGACGTGACGCGGTGCGCGTGCTCACGGGCGTTCATTTGGTCGGGTCACGCCGGCGTTGCCACGCCAGACCACGGTCCTGCCATATACTCACAGGTGTGCGCCTCCCTGCATTGCTTTGACGCATGCGCGTTTTAGCATGTCTGGTGTCCTTACCTCACGAAAATTGGGAGACGCAGTGTTGTCTGAGTAATCCAGTTGCTGTCGGGCAGCGCTGACGGATGCTGGTTGCGCCGGTCACGCCTGGCGCCAGAATATAGAGTGCTCACGCTTTGCTAACGTAGTGTCACTGTGGCCAGCGTGCGCACGCTTCAACGCTACATCGGAGTATATGGGGCCCTTGATGATGCGCTCGCGGCCGTTTTGCTAGCTCCACATATACCAAATTTGGTGTTACGTGACGTCAATAGATGACAAAAGTATATGACTTGTGCAAACATGGTAATCATGACACGCGTGCAAAGCAAATTCATGACAACATACCAAGTTTATAGCACGCTCGTGGCCGTTTTGCTAGCATCACATATATAAATTTTGCATCAAGTGAAGTGAATAGATGAAGAAGGTAAACGACAGATGCAAACATAATAATCTAGACTCGAAAGTCGTGTACGCGTAATTTACCTCCACCTCGTAACGTTTTGGGTATTTTAAAGTGACATATCAACCTTTCTCACTCGTACTTCACATATCATCAATTCCCACTGTACGTGGGATCTGGCATTTTTTGTTTTAAGTTTTGTTATGTTCGGTGTTGTCGTTGGCCCATAGACGTACGCGTTGGTCGCGGTAGTCCAAAAAGCTCAGACAGCCTCGAACGGTTAAAAACAAGTTTATTCCTATTCGGATGGAGGCGGCGGCCGAACTTCCCGGGGAAACGACAGTGGCTCGTTTGCGCCGAGCGGGAGATGGGGAGGAGTCAACATCTGGAAGCAGTTTCAGCATCCGGTCGTTCGCGGGTTCGGAGGCTCGCTCGTGACACAGGGGTGCTTGGAACACAACATCTCCTCCCTCTTTAGTTTGTCGCTTGAAAGCGATGTGGGGGCCGCTGTGGGCGCGTAAACGCTCTGGACGCACTAGGAAGAGAAGCTTTCGCTCGCTGGGTGTCGTTTCTTTTGTGTTCAGGGCCGGCGGGCGGCGGCGCCGATTCATCTGGTGCGAGATGCCAGGCTAAGTGGAACGAAGCTTCCGTCGAGGTGGCTGCTTGAATGGGAGGTTCCCTTGGCAAATTACCTGAACGGCGTAGCTGATTAAGGTGGCGGCGTGTGGCCTTTCCAGCAATGTCGACGAGCCATGACCGCAAACATATGCGTTTGAGTGCCGTCGCTTCAACCCAGCCGGGCTTCTGTGGAACTGGCGGGCGTATATGCGCTGTCCACTTTCCATTCTCCTACTATGCGGGAGCTTTTCTTCTTCCGACAGTGCTTTCGCTGAGGGCTCCGGGACAATTGCTGTCAGCTGGGTTCTCATTTCTCGTCCGAACATCAATTTCGCTGGCGTTTGATCAGTAGTGCTTTGAACAGTGTTGTGCAGTCTGAAGAGAAAGCGCGCGATGCGGCGTTGCATTGTCCCAGTCTGGTCTTTAGTAAGGGTGCGCTTTAGCTCAGCCACGTAGCGCTCGGCTTGTCCGTTCGTAGCCGGGTGGTAAGGAGCTGATGTAACAGACGAGACGCCGTTGTCGCTGTAAAACTTGAGAATCTCCGTGGACACAAACGGAGTGCCGTTGTCCGAGACCACCTTGCGCGGCAGGCCAAGCGTTGCAAACAACGACCGCAGAGTGTCGATAACTCCTCCGATGTCGTTGTAGCCATTTGTTTTACCTCCAGCCACTTGGTGTATGCGTCTACAACCACCAGGAACGAACACCCTTCGATAGGTCCAGCAAAATCAATGTGCAGGGTGTGGCAAGGCGTGTCTGGTCTTTCCCATTCAGAAATAGGGGCTCTTGGCGGGCTTCTGTGGTTGCATTGGCAAGGCTGGCAATCGTGAACTTTTAATTCTATATCATGGTCGATATAGAATTAATATCCGCCACATATAACCGCCACATATAAATGCTGCCACATATAACTTCTGGCACACTTTTTCATGGCAACGATGCCTCGATGACCTGTGTGGACAAGCGACATGGCCTGTTCGCGAATTGCCGCTGGAATTACAACTCTTGATCCCAAGGTGACGCAACCGCGATGAGTGCTCAACTGCGCTGCTCGCTTGCGGTAAGCGTTGAAGTGTTCACCCTTTAGCTTCTGCACGCTGCCTTCTTGTATAGCTGCGTAGACTTCCTTCAAGACAGTGCACTCCTGCGTTGATGCTGCTAGCGTGTCAGCTGTTAGCGGAAGGTTCGGCAGCACCTCGGACATGAGTATATCACCCGGCGGGGGGGGGGTTCATCTATTGTGGTGTCTAGCGGCAGGCGGCTTAGTGCGTCGGCGTTCTGGTGTTTCTTCCCAGTGCGATGTACGAGTTCATAATCGTACGCCGAAATCTTGATGCACCATCGTGTCATTCGCGGCGACAATGTCTGTGGCATTGGCTTCTGGGGACCCGTAATACCCAATAAGGGCCGGTGATCTGTTATGACAGTAACTTTCCTGCCGGTAATGTACTGCCGAAAGTGATCTGCTGCGTAGACGATGGCAAGTCTCTCTTTATCTAGCTGCGAATAATTCCTCTCTACCTGCGATAGGGTGCGCGAAACAAAAGCGATCGGGGCTTCCCGTCCCTGGTCGTCAACTTGGGAGAGGACTGCTCCCACTCCGTATGGTGATGCGTCACAGGCTAGCAGTAGGGGTCTCCTTTCGTCGTAGTGTCGCAGAACAGTAGACTTGCGAAGTAGTTGCTTAAGGGCAACAAATGACTCTTGGTGGCGTGGCGACCAAGTCCATGGGACTTCTTTTTGCAGGAGCTGATATAGAAAGTTAGCCACTGTAGCTCGATGTTCTAAGAACCGGTCGTAGAACGTCAATAGCCCGAAAAACGACTGCAGTTCTTGCTTGTTAGTAGGCGCTCATGCTTAGGTGATTGCGCGCACTTTGTCTTCAGTGGGATGGATACCCTGCGCGTCAATTTCATGTCCAAGAAACTTCACTTCAGGCACCGCAAAAACACATTTTTCTTTCATGATGCGCAAATTAGCACTTGCTAACCTTTCAAACATGAGCTCCAAGCGTTCTGGGTGCTCTTCATTGGAGGCGCCACCGACAATAACATCGTCCAAGTAGACGCAAACACCTGGGATCCCGCTAAGTGTAGACTCCATAAATTTCTGGAAGATTGCTGGCGCTGCAGATATTCCGAATGGTAGCCTTTTAACTTTGTAAAGACCCTTAATAGTGTTTATTGTGAGCAGTTCAGACGTTGATTCGCTCACCTTCAGCTGCTGGTAGGCTTGTGTCAAGTCCAAGGTGCTGAAGAATTTTCCACCACGAAGCGTGCTAAAAACCTCTTCCGGTGTCGGCAGTGGGCAGGAAGATGCCTTTGTCGCCAGATTGACAGTGCTTCGGTAGTCTCCGCAGAGGCGTAGGGTACCGTTCTTCTTTCGGACGACAACGAGTGGTGTAGCCCATTCGGAATATTGCGTCGGTTCGATGATCCCTTGTTCCTGCAGTCGGTCAAGCTCCTTCTCGACTGACGTTCGTAGGGCGAAAGGCACCGACCTAGCTTTCAAAAATTTCGGCTTCGCATCCTCCCGCAGCTCCAGTGTGACTGGAGGTCCGTTGTTCCCTGGTATTTCTTCGGAGAAAACCGCTTTGTATTTATCTTGAAGCTGCTCCACTGACGGATAACTGGGTGTGTGGTGAACTCCGCCAATGACCATTCCAAGGGGGGTGAACCAATTTTGTCCTAAAAGGCTTGATCCAGGACCGTGGACGACTAGCAAGGGGAGCTGATGGGTCTGCCCGTTGTAGTACACGTCTACGTTGGCACAGCCCAGCAGTGGAAGGGAATGTCCGGACCACGTTCTCAGCTGCGTGTCGTCTTGCTGGAGTTCGTTCTCACGCCAAGTAGCGCGAAAAGTGTCCTCGCTGATGAGCGTACATGCTGCTTCGGAATCCACCTCAAACCTGATAGGGCACTGGTGTACCATAATTGCACTTGTAATCTTCGGTCTCGTTCCGAGGTTCACAACGGCGTTTAAGTCATATAGTGCCGATGACGTTAGTGCTGTTCGGCTTGTATCTTGCGTCTGGCCCTCCTGTGCGTCGACATTGTTGCTCCGTTGCACTGAAGTCTTCGATCCGAGCTGTTCGCGCTTCGAGATGCATGCCTTTTCAATGTGTCCCAGTTTTTGGCAAAAATTGCAGGTCGGTGTCTTGTATCGACATACCTGGGGATCGTGCATGTCGTCGCATCGCCAACAGCGCTGTGTCTTTCTGCTTGATTTCGCCTTAGACGTGGAATGACCTGACTGCTGGCTGGTGTGATGCACCGGCTCGACGTTCCGTCGAATATCCCTCTGCTGGTGACCGGCGCTCTCCGCTCGTTGGGCGATGTCGTAGGCTTTGGAGAAGGTGAGACCCGTCTCCGCGAACAGGCGGTGTTGTAGGCCTGCGTCACGCAGTGCGCACACAATACGGTCACGCAACATAACGTCCAAGGGGAGCATAGTGGTGTTAGCAGTTGTGGCAGTTGATCCTCCCTCCTGCGCAGTAGCTGCAGTTGTCCCGGTCAACGTCCCGAAATCGCAGTCAGCAGTGAGCTTTTTGAGAGCCGCTAAGTATTCGGCCACTTTTTCGCCTTCCAGTTGGTCTCACCGTAGGAATTGGGCTCGACAGTAGACCTCCGATGACCTTGGGTCATAGTGCTCTTGTAGCGCTGCTACGATGTCGTCGTAGTCAACGGCTGCTGGAGTGCGTGGCTGAATCAGGGCACAGACTGTGTCGTATGTCTGCTCCCCACACAGCGTTAGGAGGTTGGCCCTCTTCATTGCTGCATCAGTGATGTTGTTAGCCTCGAAGTAAAATTGCAGGCGTCCAAACCACGATGACCATGATGAGCCGTTGAATTCGGGTAGCCGATTTGGAAGCCCGTGCGTAGCCATAGCTTGTAGTTTGTCAATATCGTTGCGTAGCGTTGGTCCAACTAAACTTCCTCGTCGCCACTGTTATGTCCGGTGTTGTCGTCGGCCCATAGACGTACGCGTTGGCCACGGTAGTCCAAAAAGCTGAGACAGCCTCGAACGGTTAAAAACATGTTTATTCCTATTCGGATGGAGGCGGCGGCCGAACTGCCGGGGGAAACGACGGTGGCTCGTTTGCGCCGAGCGGGGGAAGGGGAGGAGTCAACATCTGGAAGCAGTTTCAGCATCCGGTCCTTCGCGGGTTCGGAGGCTCGCTCGTGACACAGGGGTGCTTGGAACACAACAAGTTTAGATGATGAAGGTGTGGTTGTAGAGCGGCTGGTGAAGCAATGACATAAACCTCCTCCTCAGCGACTTGTTCGCTTCTCTCTGTTCCTCTCAAAAGGCACGTTAGATTTGAATAAAAACGTTATCATTGAGTAAAACTAGCAAATATATTCCACTCTTTCTACCAACGCATCTTTTATGGTTAAAAAAACGAACCTTCTCTCTCATTCATACTGCCACCTAGAGTTGTGACCCAGCAAGCCCTAGCGAGCCGAAAAGGGAAAAGAGAACAAAGAAGAAGTGTGCGTTTTAGCGCATAGTTTAAAGATACACGCTTCTGTCTTTCTGCCCCGCTGTTCCTGTCTTGTCTTCACGGCTCTTGGTGCGTGACAAACTGGTTGAGGTGCTGGGTAATCTATGCAGCGCACCCCTCCACATAGCAAGAAGTCAAGCATCTGCCGGTGGTCACTTCTGTGCACCGCGCCAGCAGAAGAATCCGAGGGCATTCCTCTGAGTTTGGACTGCTCGTAAACAACATGGCAGCTCCGACCAGCCCTACTGACACCAACTTATACGGTACGAACGGCACAACGCCAATTCATTGCACCTTACTCACACCGCGAACGCTAAATCCCTTTCATGGCGCTGCACTTGAGGATGTCGAAGATTGGCTCGTTCATTACGAGTCAGTTGCCGTGCACAACCAGTGGGACGACGCAGAGAAACTGCAGCACGTCTATTTCAGTCCTTTGGCGTGTATGGTATGAGAACCGGGCAGGTAGTCTTACACTGTGGGAAGAGTTCAAAAGCCGACTTCTTGGGACATATGCCAGCCCTGACCAACGGGAGAGAGCTGAGTGCGATCTGCAGTCCTGCATACAACTGCCGATCTGCAGTCCTGCATACAACTGCCCTCGCAGCCCACTATCTGCTCGTTGTCCAGCGTAGTCCGAGATGAAGTCCAGCAAGCCTTAAGAGAACCTCCTTTCATGCGGGATTATCAACCACCCAGTGACTTCCCCCGCATGTCGTATGTTCAAGCTTTGCGGCAACCTGTTACACCCTCAATCCCGCATCCCACCGTGGCCCCAGCCATGCTGCAGACGGTCCAAGCGGCGCCATATTACAGCGCACCTCGCCTGAATTCACGGAAATCAGACGTCTGGCGTGCGCCAGATAGACGTCCTCTCTGCTTCCACCGTGGCGAAGCTGGGCATCTTTACCGACACTGTTCTTACCAACAACTTGGACTACGCGGATTTTTGACAAACTCACCGCCACCCAGGTTCGGTCAGCGGCCCCCTGAAATTGAAGAGTATGTGGCTCAGCAGCGCGGAACTTCGTCGTACATGCACCAGTGACGCTCCCCGTCACCGCGGCGGTTTTTTCCTAATTGCCGTACCTATTCGAGCATGGCGCAGGGTCGGTCACCCAGTTTGCGCCGGGAAAACTAACCACATGGACCTTCGGGGGCGAGGCCGCTCATACTGGACAAGCTCAAGGCCTCCTAACAATGCTTCCCCAAACTGACGATGCCCCGACAACGACGACACCAGCTGGTTCCTCAAAGATTTTATTAGACATTCCAGTGCTGCTCGACAGTCGCAAAGTCAGTGCTTTAGTTGACACGGGTGCGGATTTTTCTTTAATAAGTGAAAAACAGGCTGCTCTCCGGAAGGAGGTCTATCTATCTATCTATCTATCTATCTATCTATCTATCTATCTATCTATCTATCTATCTATCTATCTATCTATCTATCTATCTATCTCTCTATCTATCTATCTGCTTACGACGTTTAGCTCTTCTGGCCGTTTCGATAATGGTATTATACCAAACTTCTTATGCTCTAACACGACTGTATGACGAGCATCCCTGAATAGTTATAACATGAAAATCATGACACGTCTGTCATGAATGTCATGGTTTACATATCATGGTCTTGCTGCTCTTGCGGTGGTTCCGTTGGCATGGCATGTTGCAATACTGGTATAGTATGACACAACTTCACAACGTACACAAGCGCCAGACCCTAACATGAAAGTCATGACATGCGTGTGATGTAACAACATGACTTCATGCCACGCTCAAGGTGCACTCGTGGCCGTTTCGCTAGCTTCGCATATACCAAAGGTGGTATAATGGGACGCAAATGACTCACAAAGGTATGTGACTGACGCAAACATGATCAGCATGAGATGCGTGTCAATTAAACAAATGCCCACATGCCACGCTCATGATGCGCTCACGGCCGTTTCGCTAGCTTCACATATACTGAATTTGGTATAACGGGACATCATGGGATGACTAAGGTATGTTACTGGTGCAAACATAATAGCAATCATGAGGTGCGTGTCATGTAACAACATGACTACATGCCACGCACATGATGCGCTCGCAGTCGTTTCGCTAGCTTCGCTTATACCGTATTTGGTATTACGGGATGGCAATGGATGACGAAGGTATGTGACTGAGAAAAACATGATAATGATGAGGTGCGTGCCATGTAACATCACCACATGCCACGCTCATGATGCGCACGTGGCCGTTTTTCTAGCTTCACATATGCCAAATTTGGTAATACGTCACGTGAATGGATCACGAAGGTATGTGACTGGTGTAAAGATGATAATCATGAGATACGAGTCTAGTAAGAACGAAGACTACACGCCACATTCAAGGTGCCAATACACTTCGACGTGACCCAGCGCGCATGCGTGCCGGCGTTCGTTTTGTCGCACCACACCGGCGATTCCACGCCAGGTGCCGATCTGCCTGCCATTTACCAACGCCTCCTAGATTTTCCGTGCATGCGGGATGAGTGCGAAACGCCGGTCATCTAAGGTGGCGCTGTCTACGTAGGGGTAAGGGTCTTTGTACTTGGCGTTTGAGATCGGCAATTTTGGCGTTTGTTACTGATTTTAAAGGATGCCTTGCATTAAAAGATGCTTGCTGATTGACAGCGACAGTTACGGAGGAATAACTTTAAATACGTTTACGCCTTTTGAAAACTTTTTTACGGTATTTTTGTGCCATATAAGCTCCAAAATTGCAAAGACCTATTTGAGGACAACCCTACTTGAGTGGCGCCATCACCGTAGTTCCGACGACCGCCACTTCCCAAGTGGCCGCCGATAATCCGGCAGGCACGGGAAATCTGGGAGGCGTAGCATATACTCGCAGGCGCGCACTGCGCTGCGTTGCCTTTACGCATGCGCGTTTGAGCGCGCGCCCGGCGTCTCTCCATCACGCAGAGAGGAGGGCGCAGTGCTCTTTAGGTAAAGCTTGGTAACGTCAGTGTTTCGAAGTGCAGAAGGTTTCATTTGGCCGCCGGTTGCCGCCAGGCCGCACCGACAGGATGGTGGTCGCACTGGTCGCGCCTGGATTGCTCGCGTAGCGTCGCTGCTCCCAGTAGGCGCGCGTCAACGTTACGTCGGTGTACATTGGGCCCTTCATGATGCGCTCGCTGCCGTTTTGCTACCTTCACATAAACAAAATTTGGTGTTACCTGTCCTAAATGGATAACGAAGGTATATAACTGATGAAGACATGCTAATCACGATGCGCGTGTCATGTATTAACACGGCAACATACCCCGCTCATGATGCACTCGCTGCCGTGTCGCTAGCTTTATGTATACGAAATTTGGTACCACGTGACGTGAATAGACGACGAAGGTAAATGACACGTCCAAACGTTATAATCGTGATAGGCGTGTCATGTCAAGCATGACTGCATGCTAGGTTCATAGCGTGCTCGCGGCTGTTTCACTAGTTCCGCTGGCTTTTCTGTGCCTCATCAGCACAGAAAAGCCAGCGTTCACCAGAAACTGCAGCAGCGGCAACTGCAGCAGCGGCACAAAATGCATCAAACAGCACCACGGCAGATTGACGGGAATTAAGGAGCGCCGACAAAGAACTACGAATATTAAACCTCAACGCTCAAAGCCTTGTCAACAAAACTGATAAACTTGAATATTTGCTTTTAGAACATAACCCACACATAACAGTTATAACAGAAACATGGTTGCATAATGACATCCCCGATTCTATTGTAGTTCCTGCATCCTATCAAATCATACGCCGCGACCGCCCTTCTCGTGGGGGCGGTGTAGCTATTGTCTTAAAAAATTCCATTCCGCATGTTATCTTACCGGAGATACCAGACCACGAGAGCCTATTTTTGAATGTAAACTGTTGGGGTCATATATTCACAATATGTGCGGTGTATAGGCCTCCAAATGCCCCGTCCAGCTATTTGCAAGTACTTCACGATGTATTATGTATGTATAAAGACAACCGGCTCATTCTATCTGGTGACCTTAATCTTCCCCAAATTAATTGGCTTAACACGAAATCAGTGTTTGATGCTGTTACTAACCCTCTTCTTGATGTTACGCTCATGTGTGACTTAGTTCAGACAGTTCTCGAGTACACAAGAGTTGCCGGAAATGCCCGTTCAATATTAGACCTTGTTTTTGTTAATTCAAGCACACCTGAATATAGTGTCTTTATCAATAGTGGTATCTCTGACCACATGAGTGTCTTGTTGTCTTTTTGTTTAGGGGGCGTTAAGAAACACCGAAAACAAGTCAATAAGGTAGTGAAAAATTATTCTAATGCCGATGATCAATCAATCTCAGACACACTTTGGAATCTTTGTGACAGCCTGCCTAGTTCCGTTGAAACATTGTGGAATACCCTGAAGTCTACCGTTCACTTTTGCATTGACAGATATATTCCTACCAGGAGTGTCCGTACTAACCAAAACAACCCATGGATATCAAGAGAAATCATTCACCTTCATCGCAGGCTTAAGCGTGCCAAACGGCGCCACTCCCCTCCCAGCAAGTTAACCGCATTGAAAACTCTTCTTGCCTCCAAGCTTTCTGATGCAAAGGCTAAATATTTCTCGCAAACCCTTCCAAGTTTTATAAAAAGCTGTCCAGAAAAGTTCTGGCGTTACTTAGGTGATCGTCCTAAAGACGTCCAACAGATATCAATTAGCGGTTCTGTTACCGGTGACTCGGTTGCTATCGCTAACCATTTTAACCAATATTTTCACTCCGTTTTCTCTCCAATCCAAGATATTACACCGTACAACATGCCTCTCCTGTCCTCAGAATTTATATCTGTCCTCAGAATTTATAATCTGTCCTCAGAATTTATAATCGTTGAGGGTGTTATTAACATGTTACTCAACCTAAAAACTAGATCTTCCGTTGGCACCGACAACGTACTCAATGCCTTCTTGCACCGATACGCTGAGCCGCTAGGGCATATTCTTACTCACCTTTTTAGGTTATCATTTGACTGTACTGAAATTCCTGACGACTGGCGCATGGCCTGTGTCGTACCAATCTTCAAAAAAGGGGACCGCCTCTTTGCAAACAATTACCGCCCTATCTCCCTGACTTCTAGCATCTGTAAACTCTTCGAACATGTAGTATCAGATTTTATTGTCTTGTTTTTAGATGCCAACAATATTCTAACGCCTTGTCAGCACGGGTTCAGAAGACGCTTATCTACGCTTACCCAGTTAGTAACCACTATTCATGAACTTGCGTCTTCACTCGATAAGGCTGAACAAATCGACGTCATTTTTTTATATTTCAGCAAAGCATTCGACCGCGTTCCTCACAGTAAACTAATCCTAAAGCTTCAAAAAATTGGCTTACCAATAACACTCATAAAATGGATCCAGTGCTATCTGTCTAACCGCAAGCAGTTTGTTAAAATCAGTAGCTGTTTTTCCGATACTCTCCCTGTAACTTCTGATGTTCCTCAGGGCAGCGTGCTGGGACCCGTACTCTTTTTAATTTATATCAATGATATGTCTGACGTTATCGACGCATCGTCGATTGGTTTAAAGTTGTTTGCGGACGACTGTGTACTCTTTAAACGAATTTCATCCTCAAGTGACCAAAGTAACCTGCAATGTAACCTTGATGCTGTCTCTGAATGGTGTGAAAAATGGTCCATGGAACTGAACTGTGACAAATCTCTATTACTCCAGGTAACTAACAAAAAAATGCATTCACGTCCTCCTACAGGCTCAATAACCACACGCTGAAACAAGTAGACGAATATAAATATTTAGGAGTTACTATAACAAGCCAACTAACTTGGTCCAGTCACATTAACAAAATTTGCACATCGGCCTCCAGAAAACTCGGGTTCCTCAGACACAAACTAAAAGCCGCTCCTCCACATGTTAAAATGCTAGCTTATAATTCCGTTGTTAGGCCGCAACTTGAGTACGCAAGCGCAGCATGGGACCCATTCCTTAAAAAAGACATTCACAAATTAGAAATGGTGCAAAGGAAGGCAGTCCGGTTCATCTTTAACAGCTATCATAGCCGAGCTTCTCCATCGCTTCTCATGGAAAACAACAATATAATGACCCTGGAACACAGGAGGCAGGTTGCGCGTCTAAGATTTCTGTTTTTGCTTAATTCCCAACAATTCAATATTAATCCAGGACTTTATATTCAGCCCCGCTTATCTCGTTCAACTCGAAGCACCCATGAGCACAATCTAACTCCAATTTTTGCACGCACTAATCTTTTTAAGCACTCCTTCTTTCCCCGCACAATCGAGCAGTGGAATAGATTGCCGGTTGATGTGTTTTCGGCGCGTGGTGTGTCGGATTTTGAAAAGCGTGTACTTTCTGCAATATTTTGAACATTTACTGTACCGCTATGTTTTTTGTGTACTGCTATCTTTTTTTTTCTTTTTTTGTTTCTTCACACTTGTTGGACTGTTTTCAGAATTGTGTTTTCTAATCCCTGCCCACCTGCTTGGTCTTCGGACTGTAGTATGTCTTAAAAAAAAAAACTAGTTCCACATATACCAAATTTGGTATTACGTAACATGAATGAACGACAAAAGTAAATGACATGTTGAAAAATAACAATGTCATACAAGTCATATAGGGCATAATTTACCTCCGCCTCGCTACGTTGTGCTCATTGTAAAGTGTCATATATACCTTCCTCATTTGTGCTTAGATTATCATCGATTCCCACAATACGTGGGGTCTGCCAATTTTTTTTGGCACTCTCGCTGTTTCTGTCACGCCTTTGTTATTTAAAAGGCTACCAAGACTTTTGTTCTGATTAGTAACATGAACAAAAAATTACGAGAAGGCCGGTATTGCCGTAGAAGAGGGGGGGTGGGAGCAGGCTTCGTGGCTACCAGCATCGATATCATTGTTGCAAAGCATCACACGCACAAACACGCAAGCTGAACGCTCTAGTTTAACCGGAGTCAAGGTGACAACAGTTCAGTAGCAATCTGTAGTAATACTCTTGATCAGGTGAGTCATTCCTAAATTTTACCCCAGCGCGAATAGTTGCCTCTTAAGTTCCAGAACAACATTGGGCAAAGTGGTCGTTTCTTTACCACATCTTCAACGTGTTTTCAAATTGAGTTTACGGCAACAATCATTATAAGCTTGTATACCAAAGAACAAGCCCTATCGTCAAGTTTATGCAGAGTCCCATATAAGAAGTACCGTAAGCGAAGATTCACGAAAACTGCAATCTCGCGATGGGAAAGGCGATAGAGAATGTCTTGTAGTTCATCGCAGCCACGTACAAAGAAAACTAAACTTATGTGAACGCAAAGAAGAAAGAGGAAAGGAAAAGGACGCAGTGAAAGTGGATCCTGGGATAAGAATGAACGAATCTGTGGTTCGCATTCCCTTGGGAAGCCGATGTGGTGTTACCAAAGAATGTGGCAATTGCGTCGCTGCTCCATTGACTGCCTTCCCAAGCCGGGACTGGATGGTTCTCCCTTCTGCGAACGCAGGGTGCCCGTTTGCGACAATATAGGAAGAAAAGGATAGTTGTCGTGGTTACGTTGGAATGCTCAGTGGCGGTTCTTGGAATAAAAGTGTGAAAACTGAAGAGTTAGTGGTGCGTAGAATCTAAATACGCGCAGGAGATCTCGTTTGCAGCTGCGGCGACGGTCTATGAGGAATCGCTGTGCGAGTCTCGGCGTCTGTTGTAACCGACAGATGTAGTAAAACCTTATCAAGGATATACTTTCTTCGAGTTCATTCCTGCCCCAGAACCACGCCCAAATGTTCCTGTGTCACTGGAGCTCGTCCCACACGCAACTTCGCCATTCAAACATCAATAAAGATGTTTACACTCTCCCTCGCCGAGCCTTCATGCTGAAGTTGGGCCATGCGTCAATGCCAGTGTTTCTGCTTGAAAATAGCTGAAGGAGGAAGATGAAAAAAATTAGCAGTATATCCACGGATTGAATGATGGGGAGTGGGCGAAGCATTCGTCCGTCCATTCGTTCTTGCCTTCGTTCATTCATGCGTCCGTCTGTGTTACCGTCCATGCGTCCGTCTGTGTGACTGTCCATGCGTCCATCTGCCCGTCCGTGCGTGCGTCTCTTCGTGCGTCCGTCCCTGCGTTCGTCCATGCATCAGCCCCTGCGTCCTATCTTGCGTCCATCCTCGCATCTGTCTGTGTGTCCGTTCGTCCATCTATTCAACACTCCAAGTACCACCACATCGCATCTTTTCATCATATATACCCCATATAGAAGCACAGCCATTCAGCGGACATTCCAAGGACTAAACGAGAGGTGGCACACGCACACTTTCTTAAGGCTTGCGCTTCGGGTCTACTTCACACCTTTAACCATATCGAGTTTATGGTATATACTGTTTCCCTGTATTCATGGCACTGCGGCCCCACGCTCGCTAAACCTTTCTAAAACCAAGCAGGTTACCCCCAGCGAGTATAACGTAGCAACCTTTTCCTGTCCAATAGTGCTCAATGTACATGCGAATGGCTGCTTATGGAAAATGAGAGACAGGTGAATTCGGCTTTTCCTTTCTTACGGCTAGCGCTTCGTATCTACTTCTCACCTTTAGCCACCTCTAGTTCATGATATATACTAGTACATTGTATTGATGGCACTGCGGCTGAACGCTCTCTAAACCTTTCTAAAACTAAGGATATTACGACCAGCGAGTATAACGTAGGAACCCTTTCTTGTCAGATAGTGCTCATTGTACATGCCAATGGCTGCTAATGGGGATAGCAGCGTGCGGGTGAACTAGAAGCCGAATGCTCCTGCTTAGCATTCCGCCTAAACAGCCATTGGCATGTACATTGAGCACTATCGTTTTTGTTCAACGACGCACAGAAGAAATCTGTCACTGGCATCACCTTCGAGGTCAAAATGTTATGCTTGTTACAAACTACAATGGCTACTAGGGACGAACAGGTGCTATAAAGCTTCGCCCCTAAAATTGGCAGATCCCACGTACAGTGGGGATCGATGATATGCGAAGCACGAATGAGAAAGGTTGATATGTCTCTTTAAAATCAGTAAAACCTTACGAGGTGGAGGTAAATGATACCGTATAAGACTTCCGGGTCATGATTATCATGTTTTAGTGTGTCGTTTAATTTCTTCATCAATTAAGGTCACGTGATACCAAATTCAGTATATGTGGAGCTAGTGAAAGAAGCGCGAACACGCTATGAGCGTGGTATGTTCTCATGTTCTTACATGACACGCGTGTCAGGATTATCATGTATGCACCAGTCATTTACTTTCGTCAATCACTGACGTTACGTAACACCAGATTTGGTATATGTGGAACTATCGAAACGGCCGCGAGTGCACCATGAAGGGTCCAATATACCCCAACGTAGCGTTGACGCGCGTACACGCTGGGCACAGTGACGCAACGTAGCAAAACACGAGCACTCTATAGTCTGATGCCAGGCGCGACCAGCGTCCGTCAGCGCGGCCCGATGGCAACCGGTGTGGCAATGCGTTACCCGGTCTACACTGAGTCTCTCTCTTTTCCTAATGCAGAGACGCCGGACGCGCTGAAATGCGCATGCGTCAAAGCAACGCAGTGCGGCGCGGGCCTGCGAGTATATGGCAGGACTGGTCCTTGGTGTGTTAACGCCGGCGTGACCCGGTTTACTGAACGCTGGTGAGCACGTGCACCCCGTCACGTTGAAATGTAATTGCGCCTTGACTGTGGTATGTAGTCGTGTTCTCACATCACACGCATCTCATGATTATCATGTTTGCACCAATCACCTAACTTCGTCATCCACTGACATCACGTAATATCAAATTTGGTATATCAAAAGCTAGCGAAACGGCCGTGAGCACATAATGAGTGTGGCATGTAGTGTTGTTGATTGACACGCATCTCAGGTTTATTTTGTTTGCGCCAGTTTTATGCCTTCGTCATTCATTAAGTACCGTAATGCCAAATTTGGTATAAGTGAAGCTAGGAAAATGGCCGCCAGCGCTTCACGAGCGTGGCGTATAGTCATCTTACTACATGACATGCACCTTAAGATTATCATGTTCGCACCAGTCAACTACCTTCATCATTCATTCACGTACTGTAATACCAAATTTGGTAAATGTGGCGCTAGCGAAACGCCCGGGAGTGCATCATGAGCTTGGCATGTAGTCATGTTGTTACATGACACGCGTACCAGGATTTTCATGTTGGGGTTTGTCGCTTGTGTTTGCCATACAATCGTACTTGTCATAGAATTGTTTGCCATACAATCATGTCATACCACGCCAGTTTTTTAACATGCCATGTGAATAAAACCATCGCAAGTGCTGCAGAAGCATGAAATCTAAATCATGACATTTATGACATCTATTTCATAATCTTTATGTTATGAGTAGTCAAATATGCTCTTCATAGAATCATGTTATGAAACGCCAAGTTTGGTATCAATACCACTATCGAAACGGCCAGGCGAGCCAAAAGTCGTCGTCGGTAGATATATATATAGATAGATAGATAGATAGATAGATAGATAGATAGATAGATAGATAGATAGATAGATAGATAGATAGATACGCCCAAAGTCGCCGAAGTTCGCAAAGAAATGCTTCGCATTTAAGAAAGTAAGAAAACAAGAAACTTTTAAATATGAAGCATATCGTTGTAAATTTCGGCGAGTTCGACGGCATCTATCTATCTATCTATCTATCTATCTATCTATCTATCTATCTATCTATCTATCTATCTATCTATCTATCTATCTATCTATCTATCTATCTATCTATCTATCTAGACGCCTACGACTTTTAGCTCTACTATCTATCTATCTATCTATCTAGACGCCTACGACTTTTAACTCTACTAGCCGTTTCGATAATGGTATCAATACCAAATATAGCATGACATAGGATGATTATATAGTGAGCATAATTGTCTGGTAATATAAAAATCCTAAAATGTTTGTCATGAATGTCATGAATTACATTTCATGGTCTTGCTGCTCTTGAGGTGATTTCATTCACAACTGATTGCAAAACTGGTATAGTATAATATAGTTGCATGGCGAACACAAGTGACAGACCCTAATGTGGAAATCATGGGATGCGTTTCACGTAATAACATGAGTACATGTCACACTCATGACGCTATCACGGCCGTTTCGCTACTTTCACATACTCCAACTTTGGTATAACGAGAAGTGAACGGACGACGAAGATATATGACACGTCCAAGCATATTAATCATGACATGCGTGCCCTGTAAAACGTGACTACCTGCTACGCTCATAGTGCGCTCGCGGCTGTTTCATCATTGCTTCACATACACCAATTTTATTATAGTATTATCTGATGTGAATGAGCTACCAACACAAATTCCCGATGCAAGCATGATAATCATGACAGCGAAGTCATATACTGCATAATTTACGTCCACGTCGTAACGTTGTGCTGATTTTATTGTGACATATCAACCTTCCTCGTTCGTGCTTCGCATACCATCGATTCCCTTTGTACATGGTATTTGCCAACTTTTTTCTCCATGGAGAGTTTTGCAATTTAAATAGTGAATTTTTTACTTGCTGTAATCTTTTAATCTAGTCTCGCATGACATAGCCCGAGGATTCCTTGTATGTGAGCATCGATAACGTCTATAAAGACACCTATCGTCCCTGCGGTATAGTGGTGAAGGTAGTTTTGCGTTAAAGGTACCCTAAGATTAAAAAGCTGCAAACAACGTACATCTGAGCATGTGTGCGGCAACGGTGACTTATCTTCACGGATGAATCAACTTAGGAGCAACCTAGTATGACCTTGCTAAAGCCTAGCATCAACATACAACGACCAGACTAGTTGCACACTTCTTCAGTTCTGCTGTTTCATGGTTTGTGTATTTTAAATTTTTGTGTATCTGTTTTACACCTACCGATGTTGTCTTCGGTTAACGTATCACGTCGTCATAAATTCAAACTTTAGGAGGGAGCTTCTGAATAGTAGCTGCCTCCTCTCTTTCTGTCTCTTTTCGAGAATTATAATCTCTGAAGATGATGGCTGCCGCATGTCTTGAGCGCCGTCTTTACTTTTTGTGTCGTCTCATTCACCCGCACCTAAAATACTACAGCTGTCTTTGCTTGTTGTTTTTCTCAAGCATTATATTTCATACTTGCAAAGATGCAGCAGAAGGGACTCCGTATGTGTGACTTAGTTTTTTTTTTTTTTGCCAAAACTAAGGATGTCGCCAGTGCGAGTGATGACTCACCAAAAGTGTCAAAAAACAAAACAGAGAAAAAAAACGAGACGGGTCACTGCTGGTGTTTCATTTATTTGGTATCTTCTTCTGCTTCCTCGCTTCAATGCCGTTTTAGTACATATTTGTGGTGATAGCAAGAACCATCCCAAGGGATAGAAGAAATGTGTAAAAAGTGGTATAATATAAAAGTAATGTCAATACGACACTCAAGTTTTGTGAGAAAGAGCCTACACAAGTCTCTTAAATACCAACTTTAGGTGTTAATTATATACACTGGACGAGTAAGTTTTCTTTTAATTAATTTCTGTTCCTGTGAAAAAAAGGGCGTTTCGAGCGATTTCACCATTTTGATAGTGCAGATGCACGGAAAGCTACTTGCTCAAATCGACAGAATGTAATTTTTTTTTAATTACATGCGTTGGCGATTGGCTGGAGCCACACGTATAAATATCAGAGTCTTTCTTCAAGCATGGCAGCTTAATTCCTTCCTTTCTTCTGAAACAGTTCTGGTAAGCTCGGAATTTATGTGATTTTCTGTTTTCACGTATATGCGCAGTTCTATACTTTTGTCGAAGTTTTTTTTTCTTTCGGGCCTACTATCTCTATGCCTGCAACAGCAATATTAAAAATTGTATGTCATACATAGTGGAACTGCTTTTCTGAACAAGCTGAGAAAGAATCATATTTAACGCCACTATACCACACTGAACAACAACGTCAGAAATTTAAAAAAAAATGCTTACGTAGAGCATTTCTTCGTTTATTCACCAACAAGTGGGCGACAAATCTTCAGAAAAGTTTCCGCAAAAATACTTCAACATTTTATATCATACGGTTCTTTCATTATTTTTTCTTCTTGCCTGACTTTTCTTGCCTTATTTTTCCTTTTCGGTAAAATATTCACTGCCATAAAGGTAGCTAGTTCTTCGCAAAAATGTAACGCGCGCAAGCTCAGAAGTTCCTATTAAGCCTTTGCTGTACCCGAATAACTTTTTCGAAACAAGACTGCAGCCAACCACGTTGCATGCTTCCTTTCCTTTTTTACTTGCTTTTCGATCATTTATTGATATTGCGTCTTCTGCCACTCTTTATGCTTTGAAATGTCGAAGCTGAAGTAGACTTCTCGTGTCGTGCGGACATTATAAACCTTTTCCGAGATACCGGATCCCTGGCGGTTAAAATAGCATATCATGCTTCACGGAGTGGTGGAAAAGGAGGAAAATGGTAGAAGGGATTCTTTCTGGGATGTTGTTGATGTGATCACCGAGGGCATCGAATAATCCCCGGGCACTTGTTATAAACGACGTTGGGGTTCATATTGGAGGCCTCACCTCCGAGTTTTTCAGAGGGTGTCCTCCACTCCCCTCAGGCTTTTTTCCCTACTCTGGAGACCTGCGGTATGGAATCAGATTCCCATCATCACTTCTTTTGTCTACCTCTTTTTCTTTCTTTTCTCGCATTGGGACGCTAAGGACCCATTTGCTGGGATTTTGTTCATAACTTCTTCTCTCATGGATCAATAAAAAAAGGATCTATCGTAGACAGGAACCTAAGTGCCAACCACAGAGCAAGCCGGTATGAGGCAGAGGAAATGGCCGATAACAATTTAGCTTATCGCTTTCCAAAGACCAGTCTATAGAGCATGGTTCTTGCTGCAATACCAAACTCCCGTTTGTAGGTCAGATAAATTGTAGTATTGTATACGGTGCGCCCCCAATAATTACTGTCTTTAGCAGTAGTGATTGCCTAGAACGAGCTGCTTGGCAAGGACTAAGCAGAACAGCTGAAAAGAAAAAAATACGAAGTGTTTTAAAAAGACACCATGCACCGTGAAATATGACCTGTGAAGCCACTTTCTGGTGGTTATACAGGGTGCCTAAAAGAATGAGTCAGCTGTTATTGAAAAAATTCAGGAAAGAAGTATCGTCGTGCGGCCTGCGCCGTTCCTTTATTGTGAAAGAATGCATGCTAAAATTCCTATAAATATTATTTACGGTAGTATATATTGAAGTTTACAAAATTAACTTCTTAACCGGGTGAAATAGGCGGTTCAGTCAGGCAAGCGAAATCGACTCCTTGCTGTGAATACTGCATAGTCACATTAAAATTTCTGAAAGGCGGCCACTGGTAACCACCACGGGGTGAAAACATCAGACTAATTTAGTATGCGAAACCAAACTAACGCATCAAACAGTGCATCAATAACTGAGAGAATGCCCTTCATAATGAAAGTATTCCCCTCGCATCAGCGGAGAAGAATAAGCGAGCGTCGATAAGTGGTCCTGCGGCAGGAAAGCACTGCAACGAAATGGAAGTATGTAGATTGATGGTTGATAACAGCGAGGGAAACAGTGCCGTCATTGCGGGTGTTTTCAAAGTGAATGGTAGATACGCTATTTTGTGCACACCACCATGGTGGTCTAGTGAATAAGGTACTCGGCTGCTGATCCGCAGGTCCCGGGATTGGAACCCGGTTTGGCAGCTGCATTTTCGATGCAGGCGGAAATGCTGTAGGTTCGTGTGCTCAGATTTGGGTGGACGTTAAAGAACCCCAGATGGTCGAAAGTTCCGGAGCCCTCCACTGTGGCGTCTCTCATAAATATATGGTAGTTTTGGGTCATTAAACCCAACATATAAATCATCAAAGCTATTTTGTGCATAGATATCAATTTCTACTCTTGAATTAGCCATATTTTATCGTTCCGCTGTGACTATCACTAGCCGCCTAAAGGAATTTCAAAGAGAATATGGACTATTTGAAGCAAGAGCTTGAATTAGCCCATTTCACTGAACCACTTTTTAGCGCTGGTTAAACAATTATTGGGCGAATTTTTATAGTTACTGCTGTTTGTGCGCTTCTTAATACGCCTTCGGCTACATGAAAAAGTAGGGCACAGGCAGCATGCAGAATCATCATTTCTGTATTCTTTTTATTTATAGTAGACACATTTCTTGAAACACCCTGTGTACTAAATGGACAAAGCCAAGATGGTGGCCGCTCCAAATCGTCCCTAGAAAATGGGATGCAACTTTTATATCGTTCGTTTCCTGTGAGAGGCTTTGGTCAGAACACCACTACATAGCGAAGAAAGAAGTAAAAAAAAGTTATGGAGAATGAATGCTCGCTATGGCAAAAAAAAACAAAACATGGTTCTTCCCTTTTTTTCAGGAATCGGTATAACGCGACGAGGAAACGTGTCCTCGCAGAGGCAGTTTAGCAGTTATTGTGCATTGAGTCTCCACAAAGGCGAAGGAATTGATGCTGCAGCGACAGAGTACATTGTCATGCGAAAAACGACACGCAGGCCGAGACTTGGAGTGACACTGCAAGCAGAAAGCATGTGCAAAAGAAGCATAGACAGGACGAGCGCGCACAAACAATTTTCACAGCTCGAAACTTTATTCCCGTTTCTCAAACAGAAAGAAAGACGCACGAAAGGAACGCATAGGGACACACAGGATGAGCGCGAACAACTGTAAAAATGCTTACTTCATGTGGAAGTAGCGTGCTCGTTTTGTGAACGAGCAAACGGGCTGCGAGGGAAACGTCGTTCGTGCTCTCTTTAGCAACCTGTAACTTCGAAGCAAACTTGAAGTAGAAGCACAAGAGATACAAAGCACCCGAATCCCGAGATAAGCACGCGTGCGCCACGGCCCCTTCATACCACACGGTTTTGTCCAGCGATGTGCTTCAGTAGCCTCGATGGGCAAGAAAAAATTTATAAAACAGCCCACTCATTTTCCACGCTTTCTTTTCTTTATTGGGCAACTTATAACCAAATAAATGTTTTTTGAGCTATCGAAAATCCATGAGAGATTCCCTTAATCTTACGCACGTTCTTTTATCCGAAACACTAAAGAGAGACTTTTCTTACATTTAAAAAAGAACTTGAAAACGTGCTTTCAGTTTCGACAATAGGAGCTGGTAAATGAGGTGACTGGAAGTTTACTGGGGTACAGCGCTTGCAATCTTAAAACCATCTATACACACTTCGACCGCTCAATGTGGAGGCGCAGTGCATGATGAGTCATTGATGACCTTCACATCACCTGTGTCCGACGTGCTCGTTGTGCCATCTCGCTACTGGGCACCGAAACGCGCTGACGTTGCCGAGCTTTTACGACCAACAGCGGTACATGGAGTATATTATTTGTGCACCGTTCAAACTTAGGAGATGAGTTGTTTTGTGGCATAATGACTTACGTCGCGTGCTGAAGAGGAGGTCACCGTTTAGACGCCCTGCTGTTGAACTTTTCATTCTCCTTCTTTTTCTTTGCAACAAGTTGGGGAATATTTTATAGTGTCAAATCCGCGATTGAAAATACGTCACGGTGCCTAAGTATGCCCCGGTATCAATCACCTTCGCGTTTAGAAGGTATGGAGAGGGTTAAGTAAGCCAATTTGATAAACAATCGTATATAGATACGGAAAAGACAAACGTTTACATAACTACGAAAAATGTTCGGGCAGCACATAGAGGAATGCCAGACACTACGAGGAAAAAGAGCTGAGCAATATACACCAACCGTCAATGTCAGCGCCTTGTTTTTGTGACGGGGTTCCAGAGATCACGTTGAATCTCTAGGATTGTCCACTTGTCAACAAAAACGTCGGTTGTGCCAGAGCGGTTGCTGTTCATTTTTGCTATTTTTCTCTATCCCACGAAGCCTTACAGCAAGTCTGTTCTCCTCGACGTACTACACACTGTAAATCTGTGCACACAGAACTGCAGGCAATATTTCATCAGTACAGCTATTTGAAATCGAGCCTAAGACGTCTGGATGCCTGTTCGGGCTCGCGCAGTTCAAATAAGCAGAAGAAACGAGAAATGTAGAAATTGATGAAACCATTTGGTGATGATGCTCGAAATTATCTTCATGGCACTTGATGATGGGGACGATGATGCTCATAAGCACAGAGGATGTTCCGGAAATTGTTTATTTCAACTATTTTGTTAAAAATTGGGAGACTCTTGAGCTTTGCTTTAGGGTTGAATACGAGAGTGCAATTTAGCCCCTAGTGCACCGTTCAACCGTAAAGTGCATACATAATATTATGTTTTGTTACATACACACGCACGCCAACAAACACGCACACAATAGATTGGACCAGGGTGCGCTGTTATCGCCGAATGGGCTCGTCTTTGACGTGACAGCTGTCGTACAAAATGCGTTAAAGGGGCCCTAAAACACTTTTTCAAGTAACCATGGAATGAATTCCCTAGAAGAGCTCATTGCCTCATAAACTTAACGCCGCAAAAATTTTAAGAATCGGTACAGTGCGAGAGGAGTTACAAAGGTTCGTCGCATGCGGCAGTTGCATTATCTTTTCTCTCGTCCCGATGAAAGCGTTGGAAGTTAAGCAGGGAAGGGTGGCAGGAAAAAAAAAACATTACCGTACCTCGTCTCCTTGAGCACTTTTTTTTCTTCGAACGCGTGGCTTTTTCAGTGTGATCGTGCGCGCACCCGTGAACAAGTAGCGACCTATCACGGCTATCTTGGTAGCTTGATATTTCGGTCACAGACGCACAGACAATTTTTTCCTCGCAACCAACGGGGCCGACACTGGTGGCCGGTTTTCTCTGACACGAGCTCTCTAACGCGCTTGCGTTAAAATTTGCCACTGGTTCACGTGATTAGCCCACAGATCTGCTACGACCTTGTAGGCTTACGCCCCAAGAATGAAGATAAGAGACGCCTGATCAACCCAATCGCCATCAGAAGGAAACGTGAGCCTTAACTTCACGTGCCACTGCCAAGCACCGTCTTTGTTTTTCGTTTACGAGCGCGCGCGGACAGATTACCACGTCGCCCAAACGTGAACGCTTTTGGCAGTCCAAATGGAGGCCAGACGCAGATGAAAGGGTTTCCATGGCGGTCTTCAGGTACGCCTGCTTAATTTGGACCAAGCTGATCATCTCGTCGCAGTCGTTCTGAAGAAGAGTGGCGGTTTTCGAGTGCGGTTAGGGACGCAAAATGGCCCGTCGTAGATTGGTGTAAAAGGAAGACTGGCCGAGTTGTGGAGCACGAGAACATGTGTTGCTGCGGACAGAGCAGGATGTAAAAATATTGTCTTGTTGTCGGAAAGTTGGGGTGCCGTGGGCCGGAGATTTTTCACGCGGTCCAGGAGGCAGTTCATAAATTCTTGCGGTTGGGCTGGTAGCTGAAGTGTTATGAATAAATCTCCGTGGATTCTCAGAGAACTTCCATACACCAGCTGTGCTGCTAAGCACTGTAGGTCCACCCGGATGACAGCCCGTAAACCTAGAAGCATCATTGCAAGGAATCAACCTAAGTAGTCTTCTTAAGCCGTGTGGTCAGGGCGGTCTTTAGTTGCCGGTGAAGGCGGTCGACCATGCCGTTGGCGCAGGGATGATAAGCAGTAGTACGACAATGTCGGGCTTTAGGGATGCTATTAAGGCAAGTCAACACCGTGGACTCGAATCTATGTCCACGGTGTGTGGTCGTGGTGCCAGGACGTCAAAAACAGATACTCACGTAAAAATAGAAGCGCGGAAAACTGTCTTTGTGGTTATGTCTTTTGTGGAAATACCCTCTGGCCAGCTTGTGAAACGATACACCATAATAAGTATGTAACGGTATCCCTGAGACATCGGTAGAGGGCCCGAAATGTCATTATGTATATGGTCAAAGCGACGGCTGGATGGAAAAAAAGATTTGTGAGGCGTCCTGTCATGACGGTACACGTTTGTCGTCTGGAAGGGAAGGCACGTTCGCGTCCAAGCACGCACATCACCGTTGATGCGCGGCCACGCAGAGCGCTGGGTGAGAAGACGCTGAGTAGCTCGATTGCTGGGGTAGCCGATGTCGTGTAAAGAGTGGAAATGGTGCAAATGAAGCAGGAACGAAAGAACGGAAAATTTCACCTTAGACGTCGCATCACAATGAATCAGGTGATACTGTATGTGGCACCAGGCGTAGTCGGAAGGAACGAGGGTTCATTGGAAAAGCGGTGAGCTCTTCGTCATTCTGCTGCGCAGAGGAGAATGAGGTCTAGTCGATGGCTGGAGATGGAGAGTAAGCCGCGGCTATACGAGAAAAGAAATCCGTGGCTGTGTTTTCGACGCCGTTCACGTGGCGGATATCTGTCATGAATTCCAAGATATAAGTGAGATGGCGGAGTTCATGGGGCACATACTTGAATGAGTTTGTGTGAAATACATACGGTACTGGCTTATGATCTGTCAGTACATAAAACAAGCATCCTTCCAGAATATGGTCCTCTGTGCCACTGTATCGCAAGGTAGATGGCTAGTAGCTCCCGGCTGAAGACGCTGTAGTGGATATCAGAAGCAAGTGAAAGGGCAAGGGTCTCCACTCAGAGTTGATGCAGTATTGCAAGACAGCTCCAACGGCCACGCTGGTTGCGTCTACCATCAACCAAGTAGGGGCGTTGTTGCGCAGATAAATCAGAAGCACAGCGTTGGCGACCGCTTGCTTGGCGACAGTAAAGGCAGCCTGTGCTTCTGACTACTATGGAATGATAGAGGACGGGCCGGAGGATGAACAAATGAGTTCGGTGAGCGGTGGAAGCAGTTTTGCGTAATGTGGTAGAAAACGCTTGGAGAAATTGACAAATCCAAGGAATTGGCGTAACTGACGTACTGTTGTAAAATGAGAATACTCCTGGATTCTTTTGACTTGGGTCCACAGAGGGCGTATACCTTTTGATAATATGTAATGGCCCAGCAACTCGAGCTCAGCTGCGCCGAAAATACACTTTGAGGCGTTCACAACAAGGCCGTACTGCTGTAGGCGTTGAAACAGAGCACGGAGATGCTGCTCATGCTCTCAAGCCGTCCGGCAGAAAATGAGGACATCATCAAGGTGCGCGAACAGAGTAGGGAGGCCTCATGTGACCGCTGAAGGTCACACGTATTCAAACAAATCAAAAGGTGTAGTGATGGTGGTCTTCGGTATGTCAGCGGCCTCGAAGGGAATCTGGTGGTGCGCATCAACAAGGTCTACAAAATCTTTCACAAGATAACAGCCGTCCATGCGTGATGTAAAATTCTGGATGTGAGGTAGAGGATAGCTGTCGTGAAAGTCTTGGCGTTCAACTCTCGATAGTCTCCCCAAGAACGCCAGTCACCGCGATCAAGTTTTGGCACTAAATGCAGCAGAGAAGCCCATGCGCTTGACAACGGGCCTCTAATGCCAAGTTGAAGTATGTGTTCAAACTCACGTTTTTTAATCACTAGGTGGTCCCCAAACATGCGACATGGTCGAGCGGCTACTGGTGGACCTTGCTTGACGATGTGGTGTGCCACCATATGTCTCGGTGGCTGAGTGAGTTTGCATGGTTTGGTCAATTCCGGGAAACTCGCCAAGATTTCTTCGAAAGGTGAGGAAGGTATCAGCATGCGAATTGTCATAGGAGCAACGACAGCACTCCAGAGATAGAGAGACGAGTCTGACCATCAACGAGGCAGCGACGCCACACGCTGACGTCCAAATCAAAGCATGAGAGCAAGTCCAAATTGATGATCTGTTTAATAACGTCTGCGATGGCGAAAACCCACCGGAAAATGCGGCGGAAGCCTAAGTCAAGAGTGAGAGATCGGAGTACATACGTCGCTATTGTGGACGCAATGGCAGCACGAAGCGACTGCCCGGGTGACATCGACCGATCAGCCTTAGGCGTAGGCACAACGCTAATTTTCGCACCCGTATGTGTAAGGAACCTGGCGACGTATAGCTGGTCTGGTACCATCAAGAGGCGGCTGGGATGACGAAGGAGATCACGCGCCGTCATCAGTGATCCCGGCGAGCGTTTCCCGGCCACGAACAGGGATGTTTGCACCTCGTGGCTCGCTGTCGGAATCACCAGTGGGACCAGCAGAGAGATGCAGGGCTGAGACTCGATGACGGCAAGAAGCCAAATGAGTCTCTTGGAGGAGGCTCCGGAGAGCAGCAATTGAGGTGGTGAATTCATCTATCCGGGCCTCAAGTCGCACAATCGCCGTGTGTCTTGGTGGTGAGGCAGCGTTCACAGATGGGGCGGTCAGCTCCACCAGTTGGTCGAGGCTTAGGTCACTGGCCACTGCGGGGACGAGGTGGATCGGCTGAAGAAGGCGTTGGAGGAAGAGCTCGCCAAGCACCGCTAAGCGAGTTGAGGCGTCATGCTCCACAAGAAGTTGTCCCACTCGGCGCAGTAGTTGGGAGGGACGCCTGTCACCAAGATACCCCTCACCGAAGAGTTGCTGCAGGCGGACACGTTCAGATGGCACGAATTGCTCCAGTTCCTTTTACTTAAGGTGCTGATATGCCATCATGTCTGAGGGGTTGGAGAAGATGTCGGAAAGCTCACTGGCAACATCAGGAGGGTGAACTGAGGTGGCGTGGCAGTATCGTGTTTTTTCCGAGGCGATGCGGTACAGCGAAAACAGCGCCTCGACCAAGTGAAACCAAACTTGCGGGTTCTGCGGCCAGAAAGACGGGATACGCAATTACACCGCCGAGACGTCCTGCAGGGCAGACACCCGATTGCATATGAGCATATGATCACGTAGGAATTACAGTGCCAAAGACAAACCTGTATCAGCTGGCTCATTGCACTTACAAATCCTCTCACACAAACGCCAGCAGAAAAGTAATTCTGGGGCTTCATCTATCCAACAAACGCTGGCTGCAGGCAGGTTACAAAAAGTGCCGTAGGGAAAAGATTGAACGCGGAAGCTTCTGTACAGTGTAAAACGGCGTTATTTGTATGCATGTCCTCATTGTAGGTGCTGATGTGTTATGGGAGTAATTCGCACGATGTTATTATGCTACCTGTTTGCGTTATGCTCATTGTTTTTAGTTATATTTTTGTGTATCTTTGCATACCAACTACTCTCTTGGCGCCATTACTGCTGCAGTATGTGTAAATAAATAAATAGAGAAATGAAAAATTGGCAGATCCCACATACAGTGGGAATCGATGATGTGCGAAGCACGATTGAGAAAGGTTGATATGTCACTTTGAAATCAGCACCATGTTACGAATACATGAGTTATGTCTCATAAATATCATGTTTAGATGTGTCGTTTACCTTGGTCATCTATTCACGTCACATGGTACCAAATTTATTGTAAGTGGAGATAGCGAAATGCCCGTGAGCAAGGATGGATGGAAAGTCCTTTATTGAAAAAAGGGAGGCACAGGACCTCTGTGGGCATAAGCAGGACTTTCTAACTACCCTACTAGTTCACAGTGTCACGGGTTTTACACTTGTTGAGTTCACCATCACTGGTTCTGAGGCGGTATAGGGTCAGTACTGTGGTTTGTTGGACCCCCTAAACTACTCTGATCAGGCCGCTCTGACTTCCATAATGGGCAAATAATAACTGCGTGTCCAGGTCCGTAAGGAGCGCTTCACGATAATTTGTGGTTTGCAAAGCTTGTATGGCCATTCGCCCTTTTTCAAATGCGGAACACTGCCACAGTAAGCGGTGAAGGTCTGCACGCAACGCAGCCCGCAGTGATTGCACGTCGCTGTCGCAATGTCCGGTTGTCGCCATTTCGCTAAAGAGTATGGTGTGTATGCAGAATTTGCGTATACCTTATTAATGAAGACTTCTTGGGAGCGTGAAAGCTTACATTTGCTGGAAAATAGGACTGGTGGGGTAACCTGCGCAATGGGTTTTTGACTAGCATGACGCAGGGACGTGCGTACGTAGTGCATTGTGGCTACCGAGGGAGCCATTTGACACAAGAGCTCATACGGGTTCACCCTGATGGGTGGGGGCACAGAAAGATTGGTCGACCCACCTGCGGAAACAACAGCGGCGTGCGCTGCCGTATTGCCCCCGGGCACACCCGTATGCCCCGGCGTCCACATAATTTCTATTGGCCTATCGGCTTTTTCATGCCTACGAATGATGCTTTGAATAGCAGCAGCTGTAACATCCTCGGACGCTGGGCGAAATATTTCCGAGTAGGCAGCGTGCGAGTCGGTAAAGACAAGAAGGGGTTTCTGTATAGTGTATGGGAGGCTTGCAGTCACACCCCATATGGCAAGTAGTTCGGTATGCATAGGGCTACCGTTAGGTAGATGGCACCTGTAGGCCCCAGTGTACTCGGTGGTCTGCGCGCAGATCCATGCTATAAAAGCTTCGTCATCGGCAATGGCAGCGTCAGTGTATATGTCGATGGTATCTAAGCTCGCTTCTCTGGCAGCTGTTTCTCTGGCAATTGTTCACGCTACGACACTGTCACATGACTCCCCTGTCACTATTGTAAAAAAATTCACAAGCTGCTTGCCGTGCTTTCGCTCGAGGACTTGTGGCTGCACATACACATAATATCCTCTCTTCTGTCTCACCGGCCGCATTACGTCCTGTGCGAATCGTCTGGACTCCTGGAAACGCCTCTCTCCATGGTAATGTAGGCGTTCACGCGGTTGCCCGAGAGTTGAACGACCGGGCTCCATTGGAAGAGCTGTCCAATCCAGACGAAGCATCGACAGAACCACTAAACTACAACGCTACGCTGGTGTAGAACCAACAGAGCCGTTATACGTATCCTCCCCCTCATACTTCACTGGAGACAGCAGATGCTGTCGCTTGGCGGCAACTACCGACCAATTCATTTCTATCTATCTATCTATCTATCTATCTATCTATCTATCTATCTATCTATCTATCTATCTATCTATCTATCTATCTATCAATCAATCAATCAATCTTTCTATCTATCTATCAAGCCGCCTGGAACTTTTAGCTCTCCTGGCCGTTTAGATAATAGTATCAATACCAAAATTGGTCTGACATAACATGACTGTGTGAACGTCATATTTGACCAATCATAACATGCAAATCATGGCATGTATGTCATGAGTGTCCTGGTTTAAATTTCATTGTTCTGCAGCTTTTGCACTGGTTTGGTTCCCAAGACATGCTGAAAAACTGGTATGGCATGGCATGAATGCTTGATGAACACAATGATATACCCTAACAATTGAAATTATTACATGCGTTTCATGTAACAACATGACTACAGGCCACGCTATTATGCACTCGCGGCCGATTCACTAGAGTCACATATTCTAAATTTGGCAACAGTGCATGAATGGATAACGAAGGTATGTCACTGGTGCAAACATGATAATCATGAGATGCGTGTCATGTAACAACATGACTACATGCCACGCTCATGATGCGCTGGTTGCCGTTTCGTTCGCTTCTCTTATACCAAATTTGATCTTACGGGACATGAATGGATGACGGAGGTATGATACTGGTTCAAACATGACAACATGAGATGCGTGTCATGTAACAACATCACTACATGCTACGCTCATGAGGCGCTCGCGGCTGTATCGCTAGCTTCAGATGCACCAAACTTGGTATTACGCGACGCGAACGGACGGCGAAGGTAAATGACACATCCAAACATGATAATCCCGACATGAGTGTCTACTAACAACATGACTACATGCGACACTGATGGTGCCCTCGCGACCATTGCGCTAGCTTCACATATGCCAAATTTAGTATTACGTGACGTCAATAGATGGCGAAGATATGTGACTGGTGCAAACACGATAATCATGAGATGCGTGTCATGTGAGAACATGACTACATGCCACAATGAAGGCGCCAATACATTTCGACGTGACGCGGTGAGCGTGCTCGCCAGCGTTCAATTCGTCGTGTCACGCCGGTCTCGCCACGCCAGGCACCGGCCCTACTCGCAGAAGCGCGCCACGCTGGGTTGCTTTTACGCGTGCGTGTTTCATCGCGTCCGCCGTACCTCCGTCCCGAAAAGATGGAGACGCAGTGTTGTCTCGGTAACGCGACGGTGCGAAGTGCAGCAAGTCGCACATGACGTCAAATATAGAGTGCGCGCGTTTTGCTCACGTAGCGTCGCTGTGCCGAGGGCGTGCGTGCGTCGACGCTACATTGAAGTATATTGGGCCCTGCACGATCCGCTGGCGGCCGTTTTGCTAGCTTCACATTTAGCAAATTTAGTGTTACGTGGCATCAATGGCTGGCGAAATGTGAATGACTGGTGCAAACATGATAATGCTGACACGCGTGTCATGTAAGAACATGACAACATACCACGCTCATAGCGTACTCACGGTCATTTAGCTAGCTCCTCATACACTAAATTTGGTGTCACGTGATGAAAATAATTTATTAAGGCAAATGACACACTCAAGCATGATAATCATGACACGGAAGTTGTGTACGGCATTATTTGCTTCCACCTCGTAACGTTGTGCTGAACTTAAAGTGACATATCGACAAACTTTATTCGTGCTTCGCATATCATCGAGTCAGGCTGTACGTGGGATCTGCCACTTTTTTCTTCTGCTTTTTTTTCGAATGACGGGAAGGGATTTTGGCCCAAATTTCGCCGTTTTATTGTTGCCGTATACACACACTTCCTAGAAGAGGTTTCCCAATATTGGTGCGTCTCATGACATCCCGTATATTCTAAACACAAACATGCATTTCCCCCACGTTTTGACGTGGGATGTTTTTGGTACACATTGTCGTGTTTCCTCAACCCTTGAATTTGTCTCCCCTCTATTCGAGTGTTGCAAGTCTTTCCTTAAAATATAAGTATAGGAGACCGCATGCAGTGGAATAAGCTTGTGGAATGACGTTTTCATTCACGCACAGCCGTCTACTGGACATATAAAAGTTGAAAATGAGAGACCCGGTCATTGACCGGGTGATTGAAATATCTTCGTTGCGAAAAATGGTCAGATTCCGTCATGTGAAACATCAGAAATAGAAATGAAGACTCGGTAAAATTTCAGTGCCGGCATGAATGGATTACACGTGCTTCCCACGTTACGTTTACGGCCTGCAGTGTGATTTTACACTTGCAAGAAGAGCCATGACCAAACTTGACGTGGGCACGAAACTCGAAGAAACCCTCCGTGTTGTCCACTATCGGAGCACCAATTTGTTACCAATTACTTAAATTACTTGGCATTTGTGCACATATAAACCTTAACGGTGGCATGTTCATTGACTGGGAACCATTTTGAAATTCTATTCAGTGCTTGTTGCTTGCAAGAAATTAGCAACCGTGTGTAGTTTTTGTACAAGCCCAGGCTCTTGCTCCAGTGTACAAGACGGTCTCCTGCTTCGGCAGTCATAGTGTTTATTACTCAATAGAACTAAACGCTACTGTAGCGTTTTCTTTGCTGCTGACAATATGACACAACAGTCAACTTTGCCATGTGTGACCATAATTTTTTAGAAAATATTGCCGTTCCGATGTGTCGAAATTAATCCAGTGCTGTGTTGGCAAATCATTGCCAATTTTCACACACAGCGACAGCTTTCGCTTCAAGCGTCTTTCTGGCCGATTGCTAGGTTCATTTGTGCAAGACAATTTGTGTCACAAGTGCAAGAATATTTGCTAACAGCTCAGGTCTTGCTATTATGCAAAAAATGAGCACAAGATACCCTAAAATCTACAAGGATGACTACACTCGCGATCTTTTCTGTGCTCTTAAGTAACCTGTGTATTTTGCTTGTTACTCAATCATCAATATACCTTCACATGGCAGTTTACTTTTACATAGATTCGGGAGTGATCGAATGGTGTCGAACTTGACAAGCCAGAACAGTTTCAAGGCCGGCACAATGCTCAGCCACACCATCACTAAGTTACATATCAGGCAGCTGTACTAAATGCGAAGCATTTTTTTAGTGAACTTCGGCGACTTTGCGCGTATCTATCTATCTATCTATCTATCTATCTATCTATCTATCTATCTATCTATCTATCTATCTATCTATCTATCTATCTATCTATCTATCTATCTATCTATCTATCTATCTATCTATCTATCTATCTATCTATCTATCTATCTATCTATCTATCTATCTATCTATCTATCTATCTATCTATCTATCTATCTGTCTATCTATCTATCTATCTATCTATCTTTCTATCTATCTATCTATCTATCTATTCGTCTATCTATCTATCTATCTATCTATCTATCTATCTACCTATCTATCTATCTGTCTAGCCGCCTACGACTTTTAGCTCTCCTGGCAGTTGTATCAGATCTGTGACGAATGGAAGACAGTACAAAAAGACCATTTATTCAAACAAGGAATGCGTATATATATATTATGCACCATGATAACAACGTGTTGTCATTGTCTAAGATTAGTTACGCTGACGATGCTGCATGCGTGCGCATGGCTTACAAGCATTGCTTGATCGATACAGCAGTTTCGATAATGGTATCGACACCAAACTTATTATGGCATAACAAGACTGTATGATGAGCATGAATGACTAGTCATAACATGAAAATCATAATATAGATGTGTTAAATGCCATGTTTTACATTTCATGGTCCTGCAGCTCTTGCGGTGGTTTCGTTCCCATGATATGTTGCAGAACTGGTATGGTATGACATTATTGCATGGCGTACACAAGCGACAGGCCCTAGCATGAAAATCATGATATGCGTGCTACATGCCAAGCTCATGATGTGCTCGTAGGCGTTTCGCTAGTGTCACATAATACAAATTTTTATTACGGCACGTGAATGAATGATGAAGGTATGTGACTGGTGCAAACATGATAATCATGAGATGCGTGTCATGTAACAACGTGACTACATGCCACGCTCATGATTCGGTGGTGGCGGTTTAACTAGCTTCACTTATACCAAATTTGGTATTACGGGACGGAAATGAATGACGAAGGTATGATGCTGGTGCAAACAAGATAAACAAGATAAACTTGAAATGCTTGTCATGTAACAACATGACTAAATGCCTCGCTTATGATGCGCTCGCAGCCGTTTCGATAGCTTCACATATACCAAACTCGGTATTACGCGACGCGATTGGACGACATACGTAAATGACTCATACAAACATGATAATTACGACATGTGTTTAATATAATAACATGACTACATGCCACACTCATTATGCGCTCGCGGCCATTTCGCTAGACTTACATAGGCCAAATTTGGTATTCATCATCATCATCATCATCATCAGCCCGACTACATCCACTACAGGACAAAGGCCTATCGCATGTTCCGCCAGTTTATCTGGTTCTGTGCTTGCTGCTGCCAATTTACACCCGCGAACTTCTCATCAGCCCACCTAACCTCCTTTCTTCCTCTAACCCGCTTGCCTTCTCTGGAAATCCAGTTAGTTACCCTTAATGACCAGCGGTTATCCTGTCTACGCGCTACATACCCGGCCCATGTCAATTTCCTCTTCCTTATTTCAACTATGATATCCTTAACCCTCGTTTGTTGCCTTATACACTCAGCTCTGTTCTTGTCTCTAAAGGTTACATCTACCACTTTTCTTTCCATCTCGCTGCGTCGTCCTCAATTTAAGCTGAACCCTCTTTGTAGGTCTCTAGGCTTCTGCTTCGTAAGTAAGTACCGGCAAGATACAGCTGTTATATACCTTCCTCTTTAGGGATAGTGGCAATCTACCTGTCTTAATTTTAGAGTGCTTGCAAATTGTTCTCCACCCCATTCTTATTCTTCTAGTTACTTCAATCTAATGGTTCGGCTCCGTGGTTATTGCCTGCCCTAAGCAGACATTTTCTTTTACAACTTGGAGTGCACTATTACTTATGTCGAAGCGATGTTCCCTTCCGAGGTTGTTGTACATTACTTTTGTTTTCGGCAAATTAATTTTAAGACCCACCTTTCTGCTCTCCTTGTCTAACTCCTTAATCTTGAGTTGCAAGTCGTCCCCTTAGTTACTCAGCAATGCAATGTGATCGGCGAAGCGCAGGTTACTAAGGTACCCTCCATTAACACTTATCCCTAACTGGTCCCATTCTAGGCTTCTGAAAACCTCCTGTAATCACGCGGTAAATAGCATTGGGGTGATTGTATCCCCCCGCCTTACACGCTTGTTGATTGGTATTCTGTTGCTTTCTTTATGAAGCACTATAGTAGCAGTTAATCCCCTAGAGATTTCTTCCATGATGTTTCTATATACTTCATCGACGCCCTGATTCTGCAGTGTCTGCATGACGGCTGATATTTCTAGTGAATCAAATGCCTTCTCGTAATCTATGCAGGCTATATATAGTGGTTGGTTATATTCTGAGCATTTCTCTATTACCTGATTGATAGTATGAATGTGGTCGATTGTTTAGTAGCCTGTTCAAAACCCTGCTTGTTTTTGGTTGATTGTATTCTAATGTTTTCTTTACTCTGTTAGCAATTATCTTTGTAAATAGGTTGTATACTACAGAGAGCAAGCAGATCGGCCTGTAATTCTTCAAGTCCTTGTCATCTCCTTTGTTATGTATTACGATGATGTCGTTCTTCCAAGACTCTGGTACTCTTCCCGTCAGGAGACACCTCGTAAATAGGGTGGCTAGTTTCTCTAACACAATCTGTCCTCCAACTTTCAGCAGATCTGATGTTACCTGATCCTCACCAGCAGCTTTGCCTCTTTGCATGCTCTCCGAAGCTTTTCTGACTTCTCCTATCATTACTGGTGGGGTGTCATCTGGGTTACTGCTTGTTCTTATTGTCACGGGGTGGTGACTTGGCCGAAGAAAGGAGACTTCGTGTTGGAATTTAACTGTTTATTTGGGCGAACCTGTGCCCGGTAAACATAAAGTCCAATTATGGCAGCAGTCTCGCACAGATAGCAGTCTCGGACAGATAGCGGCGAACGGAGCGTCGGCCTTCGATCAACAACTGACAAGCGGCGAAGCGCGTCGGCAATCATACTCTTGCCGTCGAATGTTCTGGCGTTACCGCTTGCGGTGGCGTAGGTTCCAGAACAATCTGTACCGTTCGCACAGTGGGCGTGATCGTATCGAAATGATATACTACAGTCCGGAACCTTCTCGAAAACTGCAGGCGCGGTTTGCGCTGAGAATCGTGTGGTGTTTTGGGACGATAACAAAAACTTGGGAAATGGAACGTGGCATTGCCCCCCTCGGAAAAAAGGCATCGTCCCGATGCTTTAACTAAAGATGAAAGTACAATAATAATGCAAGAAAGTACAATAAATAAATTACGATACAACAATAATACAAAAAAACACTGGTTCAGTTTGTTAACGCGCATGGCGCGCGACATCGATGACTTCAGCTCGCGATCGGCGTCGTTGAGAGTTCGTGATGCCGTCGGGGAGAACCTCGTAATCAAGTGGGCCGAGACGTCGAACCACCCTGTACGTTCCGAAGTACCGTCGCAAAAGCTTTTCACTTAGTCCACGTTGGCATATCGGCGTCCACACCCAAACACGTTCACCGGGCTGGTATTTCACGAAGCGTCGTCGAAGGTTGTAACGGTGGCTGTCGGTCGTCTGTTGATTCTTGATACGGAGCCGCGCAAGTTGTCGGGCTTTTTCGGTGCGTTGAAGGTACTCGCTCACATCGAGGTTTTCTTCGTCGGTGACGTTGGGTAACATGGGATCAAGCGTCGTTGCTGGGCTCCTTCCGTAGACCAATTTGTATGGAGATATCTGCGTGGTCTCCTGCACCGCCGTGTTGTATGCGAAGGTCACATACGGAAGAATGGCGTCCCACGTCTTGTGTTCGACATCGACGTACATTGACAGCATGTCGGCGATCGTCTTGTTAAGCCGCTCGGTGAGGCCGTTGGTCTGTGGGTGGTACGCTGTCGTCCGGCGGTGGTTTGTTTGGCTGTATGCCAAGATCGCTTGAGTTAAGTCGCAGTGAATGCCGTTTCTCTGTCGGTGATAAGGAACTCCGGGGCGCCGTGACGTAGGACGATATTTTCGACGAAGAACTTAGCTACCTCGGATGCACTGCCTTTTGGCAGGGCTTTTGTCTCGGCGTAGCGGGTGAGGTAGTCGGTAGCTACCACGATTCACTTGTTTCCGAAAGTCGACGTCGGGAACGGCCCCAGTAGGTCCATACCAATCTGCTGGAAAGGTCGGCAAGGTGGATCAATTGGCTGCAGAAGTCCCGCTGGCCTTGTCGGCGGTGTCTTGCGTCGCTGACAGTCCCGGCATGTTCTCACATAACGAGTGACGTCGGTGGTAAGACGTGGCCAGTAGTACCTTTCTTGTATCCTCGCGAGCGTGCGAGAAGCACCGAGGTGCCCTGCCGTCGGATCGTCGTGCAGGGCCTGCAAAAGTTCTGGTCGCAGAGCTGAAGGCACCACAAGGAGGTACTTCGCTCGAAGCGGTGAAAAGTTTTTCTTCTGTAGAAGACCGTTTCGTAGGAAGAACGACCAAGTGCGCGCTTGAATACCTTCGGGACTTCGGCGGTCCTGCCTTCGAGGTATTCTATTAGGGCCTTAAGTTTCGGGTCGGCCCGCTGTCGTTCAGCGAAGTCGTCTGTAGTTATCGTTCCCAAGAAGTAGTCGTCATCCGGGTCGTCGGGTAGCGGTTGGTCGACAGGCTCACGAGAGAGACAGTCCGCGTCGGAGTGTTTTTTTGCCGGACTTGTAAATGACAGTTTTGTCGTATTGTTGAAGTCTCAGGCTCCATCGTGCGAGGTGACCTGAAGGGTCCTTCAAGGTGGCTAGCCAACACAATGCGTGCTGGTCGCTCACAACTTTGATGGGCCTGCCGTAGACGTAGGGGCGAAATTTCGACGTAGCCCAGATGATGGCAAGGCACTCCTTTTCTGTTGTGGAATAATTTGCTTCTGCTTTGGATAGCGATCGGCTGGCGTAACTAATAAGCCTTTCAAGTCCGTCAGCCCTCTGCACAAGAACGGCGCCAAGACCTACGCTGCTTGCGTGAGTATGTATTTCTGTCTCGGCGAATTCGTCGAAATGGGCAAGTAACGGAGGTGTCTGGAGGCGATGTTTAAGCTCCTGGAGAGCGTGTTCCAGCGGCGTTTCCCACTTAAACTCCACGACGGCCTTGGTAATGTTAGTGAGAGGATCGGCGATGCGGGCGAAGGTTTTCACGAACCGCCTATAATAGGCACACAGGCCCAGAAATCGGCGCACTGCTTTCTTGTCAGTGGGCGGTGGGAATTCGGCGATGGCGGCTGTTTTCCGTGAATCGGGACGAACTCAAGACTTGCTGATAACGTGCCCCAGAAACAAGAACTCCTCATACGCAAATCTGCACTTTTCTGGCTTCAGTGTGAGTCCGGAAGTCTTGATGGCTTGAAGTACAGCTTCAAGGTGCCGAAGATGCTCGTCGAAACTCGAGGAAAACACGAAGACGTCGTCCAAGTACACAAGGCAAGTCTGCCACTTCAATCCTGCCAGTATTCTAACCATAATGCGTTGAAAAGTCGCAGGTGCTGAGCAAAGGCTGAAGGGCATCACCTTAAACTCGAAGAGGCCGTCCGGTGTTATAAACGCCGTCTTCTCTCCGTCTCGTTCGTCGACTTCGACTTGCCAATAGCCAGTCTTGAGGTCCATTGACGAAAAGTACTTGGCGTTATGGAGCCGATCAAGTGCGTCGTCTATTCGTGGGAGAGGATACACGTCCTATCTTGTGATTTTGTTCACGCGGCGATGATCGACGCAGAAACGTAGGGTCCCATCCTTTTTCTTCACTAAAACCACGGGGGATGCCCATGGACTCTTGGACGGCTGGATAATGTCATCCCGCAGCATTTCATCAACTTGTCTCTTCATGGCCTCACGTTCTCGCGTCGAAACCCTGTACGAACTCTGACGGAGTAGTCTGGCATTTTCTTCGGTTATGATGCGATGTTTCGTAATTAAGGTCTGCCGAATTTTCGATGACGACGAAAAGCAATTTTCGTATTACAGGAGCAGGGCCTTGAGCTGTTCTTGCTTATCGTTCGGAAGTCTGGGATTGACGTCGAAAGCTATGGGAGGGGCTTGGTTTTTCTGAGCAGGTTCCGCAGAATCGGCGAGGGCGAAAGCACTGGTGGCTTCGACAATTTCTTCGATGTATGCGACCATTGTTCCTTTGTTCACATGTTTGTACTCATTGCTGATATTCGTGAGCATAACCGTTGCTTTGCCTCCCCGCAGCTCTGCAATTCTTCTTGCGACGCAAATATTTCGCGTGAACAGCAGATGCTGACTGCCTTCAACGACGCCTTCCAAGTCAGTTGATTTAGAAGCGCCGACTGAAATATTGACGCTTGAGCGAGGCGGTATGGTGACTTGTTCTTCCAGCACATTCAAGGCATGGTGTCCTGACGGCGTGCGCGTCCGTAGTGCTTCTTCTGTGGATAACGTTATTGACTTTGTTTTGAGGTTGATGACAGCACCATGGAGGCATAAGAAGTCCATGCCAAGGATGACATCTCTCGAGCAACGCTGTAGGACTACGAAGTCTGTAGGATATATACGGCCGTTAATGGTGACTCTCGCTGTGCAGATTCCTGCAGGCGTTACGAGATGACCTCCGGCTGTGCGGATTTCAGGGCCTTTTCAAGCTGTCCTAACCTTCTTTAACTTCGCGGCGAACGACCCACTGATGACAGAATAGTCGGCTCCAGTATCGACGAGAGCAGTCACACTGTGGCCGTCGATAAGAACGTCGAGGTCGCTAGTTTGCCGTCTCGCATTACAGTTAGGGCGTGGCGTCGGGTCACGGCTGCGTCGGCTTGTTTCGCTGCTTCCATGTTGCGTCGTCAGGCCAACTTTGGTAAGTGAGCTTTCGCCGTCAAAGCTTTGCCTGTTTGGCGTAGTGTTCGGAAAGCTCCGTCGCGGCGTCGTCGTCGTCGGAGGATCTTCGGTAGTTCGTCGCACAGCAACCGCACCTCCACCGGTTGCTGCCCTTAGTTTCCCGGATACGGGCTAGGTGACCGGCCCCGCGTTGGGCCAGAGTACTGCCGGTGGTGTGGTGACGTGCGGCGGCTGGGCGACGGCGAATGCGAAGGGCTTCGTGGTGTCCACCGAGTTCCTTTCAGGTAGTCGGCGATTTCACGTGGTCGTACTCCTGGCTGTGGACGCGGTGCATTGACGGCGAAGCCACGCAGTCCCATCTGTCGGTACTGGCAACGGCGGTATGTGTGTCCGGCCTCGCCGCAGTGGTAGAGCGGGCGATGGTCAGGGGTGCGCCAGACGTCAGTCTTCCTCGGTGCACTGCGCTGGGCCGCTGGCGAACGGTATGACGTCGGTGGGGGTGGTGGGGGCGGTGGCGTCTGTCGACGGAAGTGCGATGGGGTGGCGTTTTGGCGTGGACGGGGAGGAGCGTTGTGGCGCGGTGCAGCGGCGTAGCTCATAGCTTCCGGCTCGGGCAGCGGTGCGTGGGGAATTTGAAGCGATTGCCGAACTACTTCTCGCACAATGCCGGAGATTGAATCCACTTGAGGCTGTGCCGAAGGCAACAGCTTGCGCAGCTCTTCCCGCATGATCGCTCGGATTGTTTCACGTAGGTCTCCGGGGTTACTGGCTTGTGCAGCAGCGCAGTCTGCAGTCAGGTGACGATTATACTGTCTGATGCGCATGTCCAGGGTCTTTTTGATAGTGGTCGCTTCGGCTACAAATTCTTGGACGGTTTTCGGTGGGTTTCTCATCAGTCCCGCAAAGAGCTCCTGTTTGACCCCTCGCATGAGGAAACGAACTTTTTTCTCCTCAGGCATGTCTGGTTCAGCGTGACGGAATAGTCGGGTCATTTCTTCTGTGAAAATGGCGACATTTTATTTGGTAGCTGAACCCGGGTTTCTAATAAAGCAGCGGCCCTCTCTTTGCGAGCGACGCTCGCGAACGTTTGCAGGAATGCGCCGCAGAAAACATCCCAAGTTCGGAGCGTGGACTCTCGATTTTCGAGCCAGGTCCTTGCGGTGTGTTCCAAATAGAAGAACACATGACGCAGCTTTTCGTCATGGTCCCAGTGGTTGAGGGCGGCCACACGGTTGTATGTTTCTAGCCAGGACTCCGGGTCTTCGAACGATGACCCATGGAAAATTGGTGGTTCCCTGGGTTGATGCACGCTGCGGTTGTCATTGTCGCTGCAGTCGCGGTCATGGCCTTGGTCTTCCGCGCCTTGTCTTGTAGAAGCCCGTACTCCGGTGGTAGCCCTTGCTGTCGGCGGCTTGTTCGCTGCTCCTGGTTGGCGTGGGTGTCTCCTCCGCGACGTGGGCTGGGTTCATGGCTTGACGGGGGCGTCCGGTACATGAACGAAGCAGCACCTTCACCAGATGTCACGGGGTCGTGACGTGGCCGAAGACAGGAGACTTCGTGTTGGAAGTTAACTGTTTATTTGGGCGAACCTGTGCCCGGTAAACGGAAAGTCCAATTACAGCAGCAGTCTCGCACAGATAGCAGTCTCGGACTGATAGCTGCGAACGGAGCGTCGGTCTTCAATCAACAACTGACAAGCGGCGAAGCGCGTCGGCATTTATACTCTTCCTGTCGAATGTTCTAGCGTTATCGCTTGCGGTGGCGTAGGTTCTAGAAAATCTGTACCGTTCGCACAGTGGGCGTGATCTTATCGAAATGATCTACTACAGTCCGGAACCTTCTCGAAAACTGCAGGCGCGGTTTGCGCGGAGAATCGTGTGGTGTTTTGGGACGATAACAAAAACTTATGGCATTATAGTATTAAAGTCGGGTTGTGCCGGCTACTGTACAGATCTCTGTAAAACTCCTCCGCTATTTTAATGATCATATCTATATTGGTAGGTATTTTGCCTTCATTGTGCCTTAGTGCATACATCTGATATTTGCCTATCCCAAGTTTCCTCTTCACTGCTTTAACGCTTTCTCTGTTTTTCAGAGCGTGTTCAATGCTCTCCATGTTATACCTTCTTACATCGCATACCTTACGCCTATTAATCAACCTTGGAAGCTCTGACAATTCTATTTTGTCTGTTGTAGTTGAGGGTTTCATGATTTGACGCTTCTTAATGAGGTTCTTCGTTTCGTGGGAAAGCTTACCAGTGTCCTGTCTAACTACCCTGCCTCCAACTTCCACTGCACACTCCGTAATGATACTCGTCAGATTATCATTCACTGTATCTACGCTAAGGTTGCTTTCCTCACTAAGAGCCGGTATTACTGCTATTAAAGTAATACCGGCAGTATATTTGATATTACACGACGTTAATGGATGACAAAGGTATGTCACTGTTGCAAACATGATAGTCATGAGATGCGTGTCATGTCAGAACATGACTACAGGCCACAGTCAAGGCGCCAATACATTTCGACGTGACGCGGTGCGCGTGCTCACGGGCGTTCATTTGGGCGGGTCACGCCGGCGTTGCCACGCCAGACCACGGTCCTGCCATATACTCACAGGTGCGCGCCTCGCTGCATTGCTTTGACGCATGCGCGTTTTAGCATGTCTGGTGTCCTTACCTCACGAAAATTGGGAGACGCAGTGTTGTCTGAGTAATCCAGTTGCTGTCGGGCCGCGCTGACGGATGCTGGTTTCGCCGGTCACGCCTGGCGCCAGAATATAGAGTGCTCACGCTTTGCTAATGTAGTGTCGCTGTGGCCAGCGTGCGCACGCTTCAACGCTACATCGGAGTATATGGGGCCCTTGATGATGCGCTCGCGGCCGTTTTGCTAGCTCCACATATACCAAATTTGGTGTTACGTGACGTCAATAGATGACAAAAGTATATGACTTGTGCAAACATGGTAATCATGACACGCGTGTAAAGCAAATTCATGACAACATACCAAGTTTATAGCACGCTCGTGGCCGTTTTGCTAGCATCACATATATAAATTTTGCATCAAGTGAAGTGAATAGATGAAGAAGATAAACGACAGATGCAAACATAATAATCTAGACTCGAAAGTCGTGTACGCGTAATTTACCTCCACCTCGTAACGTTTTGGGTATTTTAAAGTGACATATCAACCTTTCTCACTCGTACTTCACATATCATCAATTCCCACTGTACGTGGGATCTGCCATTTTTTATTTTAAGTTTGGTTATGTTCGGTGTTGTCGTTGGCCCATAGACGTACGCGTTGGTCGCGGTAGTCCAAAAAGCTCAGACAGCCTCGAACGGTTAAAAACAAGTTTATTCCTATTCGGAAGGAGGCGGCGGCCGAACTTCCCGGGGAAACGACAGTGGCTCGTTTGCGCCGAGCGGGAGATGGGGAGGAGTCAACATCTGGAAGCAGTTTCAGCATCCGGTCGTTCGCGGGTTCGGAGGCTCGCTCGTGACACAGGGGTGCTTGGAACACAACATCTCCTCCCTCTTTAGTTTGTCGCTTGAAAGCGATGTGGGGGCCGCTGTGGGCGCGTAAACGCTCTGGACGCACTAGGAAGAGAAGCTTTCGCTCGCTGGGTGTCGTTTCTTTTGTGTTCAGGGCCGGCGGGCGGCGGCGCCGATTCATCTGGTGCGAGATGCCAGGCTAAGTGGAACGAAGCTTCCGTCGAGGTGGCTGCTTGAATGGGAGGTTCCCTTGGCAAATTACCTAAACGGCGTAGCTGATTAAGGTGGCGGCGTGTGGCCTTTCCAGCAATGTCGACGAGCCATGACCGCAAACATATGCGTTTGAGTGCCGTCACTTCAACCCAGCCGGGCTTCTGTGGAACTGGCGGGCGTATATGCGCTGTCCACTTTCCATTCTCCTGCTATGCGGGAGCTTTTCTTCTTCCGACAGTGCTTTCGCTGAGGGCTCCGGGACAATTGCTGTCAGCTGGGTTCTCATTTCTCGTCCGAACATCAATTTCGCTGGCGTTTGATCAGTAGTGCTTTGAACAGTGTTGTGCAGTCTGAAGAGAAAGCGCGCGATGCGGCGTTGCATTGTCCCAGTCTGGTCTTTAGTAAGGGTGCGCTTTAGCTCAGCCACGTAGCGCTCGGCTTGTCCGTTCGTAGCCGGGTGGTAAGGAGCTGATGTAACAGACGAGACGCCGTTGTCGCTGTAAAACTTGAGAATCTCCGTGGACACAAACGGAGTGCCGTTGTCCGAGACCACCTTGCGCGGTAGGCCAAGCGTTGCAAACAACGACCGCAGAGTGTCGATAACTCCTCCGATGTCCTTGTAGCCATTTGTTTTACCTCCAGCCAGTTGGTGTATGCGTCTACAACCACCAGGAACGAACACCCTTCGATAGGTCCAGCAAAATCAATGTGCAGGGTGTGGCAAGGCGTGTCTGGTCTTTCCCATTCAGAAATAGGGGCTCTTGGCGGGCTTCTGTGGTTGCATTGGCAAGGCTGGCAATCGTGAACTATTAATTCTATATCATGTTCGATATAAAATTAATATCCGCCACATATAACCGCCACATATAAATGCCGCCACATATAACTTCTGGCACACTTTTTCATGGCAACGATGCCTCGATGACCTGTGTGGACAAGCGACATGGCCTGTTCGCGAATTGCCGCTGGAATTACAACTCTTGATCCCAAGGTGACGCAACCGCGATGAGTGCTCAACTGCGCTGCTCGCTTGCGGTAAGCGTTGAAGTGTTCACCCTTTAGCTTCTGCACGCTGCCTTCTTGTATAGCTGCGTAGACTTCCTTCAAGACAGTGCACTCCTGCGTTGATGCTGCTACCGTGTCAGCTGTTAGTGGAAGGTTCGGCAGCACCTCGGACATGAGTATATCACCCGGCGGGGGGGGGGGGTTCATCTATTGTGGTGTCTAGCGGCAGGCGGCTTAGTGCGTCGGCGTTCTGGTGTTTCTTCCCAGTGCGATGTACGAGTTCATAATCGTACGCCGAAATCTTGATGCACCATCGTGTCATTCGCGGCGACAATGTCTGTGGCATTGGCTTCTGGGGACCCGTAATACCCAATAAGGGCCGGTGATCTGTTATGAAAGTAACTTTCCTGCCGGTAATGTACTGCCGAAAGTGATCTGCTGCGTAGACGAACGCAAGTCTCTCTTTATCTAGCTGCGAATAATTCCTCTCTACCTGCGATAGGGTGCGCGAAACAAAAGCGATCGGGGCTTCCCGTCCCTGGTCGTCAACTTGGGAGAGGACTGCTCCCACTCCGTATGGTGATGCGTCACAGGCTAGCAGTAGGGGTCTCCTTTCGTCGTAGTGTCGCAGAACAGTAGACTTGCGAAGTAGTTGCTTAAGGGCAACAAATGACTCTTGGTGGCGTGGCGACCAAGTCCATGGGACTTCTTCCTGCAGGAGCTGATATAGAAAGTTAGCCACTGTAGCTCGATGTTCTAAGAACCGGTCGTAGAACGTCAATAGCCCGAAAAACGACTGCAGTTCTTGCTTGTTAGTAGGCGCTCATGCTTAGGTGATTGCGCGCACTTTGTCTTCAGTGGGATGGATACCCTGCGCGTCAATTTCATGTCCAAGAAACTTCACTTCAGGCACCGCAAAAACACATTTTTCTTTCATGATGCGCAAATTAGCACTTGCTAACCTTTCAAACATGAGCTCCAAGCGTTCTGGGTGCTCTTCATTGGAGGCGCCACCGACAATAACATCGTCCAAGTAGACGCAAACACCTGGGATCCCGCTAAGTGTAGACTCCATAAATTTCTGGAAGATTGCTGGCGCTGCAGATATTCCGAATGGTAGCCTTTTAACTTTGTAAAGACCCTTAATAGTGTTTATTGTGAGCAGTTCAGACGTTGATTCGCTCACCTTCAGCTGCTGGTAGGCTTGTGTCAAGTCCAAGGTGCTGAAGAATTTTCCACCACGAAGCGTGCTAAATACCTCTTCCGGTGTCGGCAGTGGGCAGGAAGATGCCTTTGTCGCCAGATTGACAGTGCTTCGGTAGTCTCCGCAGAGGCGTAGGGTACCGTTCTTCTTTCGGACGACAACGAGTGGTGTAGCCCATTCGGAATGTTGCGTCGGTTCGATGATCCCTTGTTCCTGCAGTCGGTCAAGCTCCTTCTCGACTGACGTTCGTAGGGCGAAAGGCACCGACCTAGCTTTCAAACATTTCGGCTTCGCATCCTCCCGCAGCTCCAGTGTGACTGGAGGTCCGTTGTTCCCTGGTATTTCTTCGGAGAAAACCGCTTTGTACTTATCTTGAAGCTGCTCCACTGACGGATAACTGGGTGTGTGGTGAACTCCGCCAATGACCACTCCAAGGGGGGTGAACCAATTTTGTCCTAAAAGGCTTTATCCAGAACCGTGGACGACTAGCAAGGGGAGCTGATGGGTCTGCCCGTTGTAGTACACGTCTACGTTGGCACAGCCCAGCAGTGGAAGGGAATGTCAGGACCACGTTCTCAGCTGCGTGTCGTCTTGCTGGAGAGCGGGCGCGTTCTCACGCCAAGTAGCGCGAAAATTGTCCTCGCTGATGAGCGTACATGCTGCTTCGGAATCCACCTCAAACCTGATAGGGCACTGGTGTACCATAATTGCAGTTGTAATCTTCGGTCTCGTTCCGAGGTTCACAACGGCGTTTAAGTCATATAGTGCCGTTGACGTTAGTGCTGTTCGGCTTGTATCTTGCGTCTGGCCCTCCTGTGCGTCGACATTGTTGCTCCGTTGCACTGAAGTCTTCGATCCGAGCTGTTTGCGCTTCGAGATGCATGCCTTTTCAATGTGTCCCAGTTTTTGGCAAAAATTGCAGGTCGGTGTCTTGTATCGACATACCTGGGGATCGTGCATGTCGTCGCATCGCCAACAGCGCTGTGTCTTTCTGCTTGATTTCGCCTTAGACGTGGAATGACCTGACTGCTGGCTGGTGTGATGCACCGGCTCGACGTTCCGTCGAATATCCCTCTGCTGGTGACCGGCGCTCTCCGCTCGTTGGGCGATGTCGTAGGCTTTGGAGAAGGTGAGACCCGTCTCCGCGAACAGGCGGTGTTGTAGGCCTGCGTCACGCAGTGCGCACACAATACGGTCACGCAACATAACGTCCAAGGGGAGCATAGTGGTGTTAGCAGGTGTGGCAGTCGATCCTCCCTCCTGCGCAGTAGCTGCAGTTGTCGCGGTCAACGTCCCGAAATCGCAGTCAGCAGTGAGCTTTTTGAGAGCCGCTAAGTATTCGGCCACTTTTTCGCCTTCCAGTTGGTCTCACCGTAGGAATTGGGCTCGACAGTAGACCTCCGATGACCTTGGGTCATAGTGCTCTTGTAGCGCTGCTACGATGTCGTCGTAGTCAACGGCTGCTGGAGTGCGTGGCTGAATCAGGGCACAGACTGTGTCGTATGTCTGCTCCCCACACAGCGTTAGGAGGTTGGCCCTCTTCATTGCTGCATCAGTGATGTTGTTAGCCTCGAAGTAAAATTGCAGGCGTCCAAACCACGATGACCATGATGAGCCGTTGAATTCGGGTAGCCGATTTGGAAGCCCGTGCGTAGCCATAGCTTGTAGTTTGTCAATATCGTTGCGTAGCGTTGGTCCAACTAAACTTCCTCGTCACCACTGTTATGTCCGGTGTTGTCGTCGGCCCATAGACGTACGCGTTGGTCACGGTAGTCTAAAAAGCTGAGACAGCCTCGAACGGTTAAAAACATGTTTATTCCTATTCGGATGGAGGCGGCGGCCGAACTGCCGGGGGAAACGACGGTGGCTCGTTTGCGCCGAGCGGGGGAAGGGGAGGAGTCAACATCTGGAAGCAGTTTCAGCATCCGGTCCTTCGCGGGTTCGGAGGCTCGCTCGTGACACAGGGGTGCTTGGAACACAACAAGTTTAGATGATGAAGGTGTGGTTGTAGAGCGGCTGGTGAAGCAATGACATAAACCTCCTCCTCAGCGACTTGTTCGCTTCTCTCTGTTCCTCTCAAAAGGCACGTTAGATTTGAATAAAAATGTTATCATTGAGTAAAACTAGCAAATATATTCCACTCTTTCTACCAACGCATCTTTTATGGTTAAAAAAACGAACCTTCTCTCTCATTCATATTGCCACCTAGAGTTGTGAAAAGAGAACAAAGGGAAAAGAGAACAAAGAAGAAGTGTGCGTTTTAGCGCATCGTTTAAAGATACACGCTTCTGTCTTTCTGCCCCGCTGTTCCTGTCTTGTCTTCACGGCTCTTGGTGCGTGACAAACTGGTTGAGGTGCTGGGTAATCTATGCAGCGCACCCTCCACATAGCAAGAAGTCAAGCATCTGCCGGTGGTCACTTCTGTGCACCGCGCCAGCAGAAGAATCCGAGGGCATTCCTCTGAGTTTGGACTGCTCGTAAACAACATGGCAGCTCCGACCAGCCCTACTGACACCAACTTATACGGTACGAACGGCACAACGCCAATTCATTGCACCTTACTCACACCGCGAACGCTAAATCCCTTTCATGGCGCTGCACTTGAGGATGTCGAAGATTGGCTCGTTCATTACGAGTCAGTTGCCGTGCACAACCAGTGGGACGACGCAGAGAAACTGCAGCACGTCTATTTCAGTCCTTTGGCGTGTATGGTATGAGAACCGGGCAGGTAGTCTTACACTGTGGGAAGAGTTCAAAAGCCGACTTCTTGGGACATATGCCAGCCCTGACCAACGGGAGAGAGCTGAGTGCGATCTGCAGTCCTGCATACAACTGCCGAATGAAGGGGTTGCGATGTATGTCGAGGGCATGACTCGTCTTTTCCACCACAGCTGACCCCGGCATGCCAGAAGAAAAAAAAGGTATGGTACCTCATGCGCGGGGTGAAAGCACAGCTTTTCGGTAGGCTTGTGCGCATTCCTTCCAAGATTGTGTACGAATTTCTCAGACATGCCGTCACAATCAAAAGCAATTTGAGGCACCGGACCCCGTCATACGAACGGCACGGAAACGCTTCAACTACGTACTACTTGGGATCTTTCAGTGGTCAAATGAATTTATACCGAGAGCTCATACGTTCATTCATTCCCAAGGAACTCCAGAAGCTGTCAGTGCCCTCGCAGCCCACTATCTGCTCGTTGTCCAGCGTAGTCCGAGATGAAGTCCAGCAAGCCTTAAGAGAACCTCCTTTCATGCGGGATTATCAACCACCCAGTGACTTCCCCCGCATGTCGTATGTTCAAGCTTTGCGGCAACCTGTTACACCCTCAATGCCGCATCCCACCGTGGCCCCAGCCATGCTGCAGACGGTCCAAGCGGCGCCATATTACAGCGCACCTCGCCTGAATTCACGGAAATCAGACGTCTGGCGTGTGCCAGATAGACGTCCTCTCTGCTTCCACCGTGGCGAAGCTGGGCATCTTTACCGACACTGTTCTTACCAACAACTTGGACTACGCGGATTTTTGACCAACTCACCGCCACCCAGGTTCGGTCAGCGGCCCCCTGAAATTGAAGAGTATGTGGCTCAGCAGCGCGGAGCTTCGTCGTACATGCACCAGTGACGCTCCCCGTCACCGCGGCGGTTTTTTCCTAATTGCCGTACCTATTCGAGCGTGGCGCAGGGTCGGTCACCCAGTTTGCGCCGGGAAAACTAACCACAGGGACCTTCGGGGGCGAGGCCGCTCATACTGGACAAGCTCAAGGCCTCCTAACAATGCTTCCCCAAACTGACGATGCCCCGACGACGACGACACCAGCTGGTTCCTCAAAGATTTTATTAGACATTCCAGTGCTGCTCGACAGTCGCAAAGTCAGTGCTTTAGTTGACACGGGTGCGGATTTTTCTTTAATAAGTGAAAAACAGGCTGCTCTCCGGAAGGAGGTCTATCTATCTATCTATCTATCTATCTATCTATCTATCTATCTATCTATCTATCTATCTATCTATCTATCTATCTATCTATCTATCTATCTCTCTATCTATCTATCTGCTTACGACGTTTAGCTCTTCTGGCCGTTTCGATAATGGTATTATACCAAACTTCTTATGCTCTAACACGACTGTATGACGAGCATCCCTGAATAGTTATAACATGAAAATCATGACACGTCTGTCATGAATGTCATGGTTTACATATCATGGTCTTGCTGCTCTTGCGGTGGTTCCGTTGGCATGGCATGTTGCAATACTGGTATAGTATGACACAACTTCACAACGTACACAAGCGCCAGACCCTAACATGAAAGTCATGACATGCGTGTGATGTAACAACATGACTTCATGCCACGCTCAAGGTGCACTCGTGGCCGTTTCGCTAGCTTCGCATATACCAAAGGTGGTATAATGGGACGCAAATGACTCACAAAGGTATGTGACTGACGCAAACATGATCAGCATGAGATGCGTGTCAATTAAACAAATGCCCACATGCCACGCTCATGATGCGCTCACGGCCGTTTCGCTAGCTTCACATATACTGAATTTGGTATAACGGGACATCATGGGATGACTAAGGTATGTTACTGGTGCAAACATAATAGCAATCATGAGGTGCGTGTCATGTAACAACATGACTACATGCCACGCACATGATGCGCTCGCAGTCGTTTCGCTAGCTTCGCTTATACCGTATTTGGTATTACGGGATGGCAATGGATGACGAAGGTATGTGACTGAGAAAAACATGATAATGATGAGGTGCGTGCCATGTAACATCACCACATGCCACGCTCATGATGCGCACGTGGCCGTTTTTCTAGCTTCACATATGCCAAATTTGGTAATACGTCACGTGAATGGATCACGAAGGTATGTGACTGGTGTAAAGATGATAATCATGAGATACGAGTCTAGTAAGAACGAAGACTACACGCCACATTCAAGGTGCCAATACACTTCGACGTGACCCAGCGCGCATGCGTGCCGGCGTTCGTTTTGTCGCACCACACCAGCGATTCCACGCCAGGTGCCGATCTGCCTGCCATTTACCAACGCCTCCTAGATTTTCCGTGCATGCGGGATGAGTGCGAAACGCCGGTCATCTAAGGTGGCGCTGTCTACGTAGGGGTAAGGGTCTTTGTACTTGGCGTTTGAGATCGGCAATTTTGGCGTTTGTTACTGATTTTAAAGGATGCCTTGCATTAAAAGATGCTTGCTGATTGACAGCGACAGTTACGGAGGAATAACTTTAAATACGTTTACGCCTTTTGAAAACTTTTTTACGGTATTTTTGTGCCATATAAGCTCCAAAATTGCAAAGACCTATTTGAGGACAACCCTACTTGAGTGGCGCCATCACCGTAGTTCCGACGACCACCACTTCCCAAGTGGCCGCCGATAATCCGGCAGGCACGGGAAATCTGGGAGGTGTAGCATATACTCGCAGGCGCGCACTGCGCTGCGTTGCTTTTACGCATGCGCGTTTGAGCGCGCGCCCGGCGTCTCTCCATCACGCAGAGAGGAGGGCGCAGTGCTCTTTAGGTAAAGCTGGGTAACGTCAGTGTTTCGAAGTGCAGAAGGTTTCATTTGGCCGCCGGTTGCCGCCAGGCCGCACCGACAGGATGGTGGTCGCACTGGTCGCGCCTGGAGTGCTCGCGTAGCGTCGCTGCTCCCAGTAGGCGCGCGTCAACGTTACGTCGGAGTACATTGGGCCCTTCATGATGCGCTCGCTGCCGTTTTGCTACCTTCACATAAACAAAATTTGGTGTTACCTGTCCTAAATGGATAACGAAGGTATATAACTGATGAAGACATGCTAATCACGATGCGGGTGTCATGTATTAACACGGCAACATACCCCGCTCATGATGCACTCGCTGCCGTGTCGCTAGCTTTATGTATACCAAATTTGGTACCACGTGACGTGAATAGACGACGAAGGTAAATGACACGTCCAAACGTTATAATCGTGATAGGCGTGTCATGTCAAGCATGACTGCATGCTAGGTTCATAGCGTGCACGCGGCTGTTTCACTAGTTCCACATATACCAAATTTGGTATTACGTAACATGAATGAACGACAAAAGTAAATGACATGTTGAAAAATAACAATGTCATACAAGTCATATAGGGCATAATTTACCTCCGCCTCGCTACGTTGTGCTCATTGTAAAGTGTCATATATACCTTCCTCATTTGTGCTTAGATTATCATCGATTCCCACAATACGTGGGGTCTGCCAATTTTTTTTTGGCACTCTCGCTGTTTCTGTCACGCCTTTGTTATTTAAAAGGCTACCAAGACTTTTGTTCTGATTAGTGACATGAACAAAAAATTACGAGAAGGCCGGTATTGCCGTAGAAGAGGGGGGGGGGGAGCAGGCTTCGTGGCTACCAGCATCGATATCATTGTTGCAAAGCATCACACGCACAAACACGCAAGCTGAACGCTCTAGTTTAACCGGAGTCAAGGTGAGAACAGTTCAGTAGCAATCTGTAGTAATACTCTTGATCAGGTGAGTCATTCCTAAATTTTACCCTAGCGCGAATAGTTGCCTCTTAAGTTCCAGAACAACATTGGGCAAAGTGGTCGTTTCTTTACCACATTTTCAACGTGTTTTCAAATTGAGTTTACGGCAACAATCGTTATAAGCTTGTATACCAAAGTACAAGCCCAATCGTCAAGTTTATGCAGAGTCCCATATAAGAAGTACCGTAAGCGAAGATTCACGAAAACTGCAATCTCGCGATGGGAAAGGCGATAGAGAATGTCTTGTAGTTCATCGCAGCCACGTACAAAGAAAACTAAACTTATGTGAACGCAAAGAAGAAAGAGGAAAGGAAAAGGACGCAGTGAAAGTGGATCCTGGGATAAGATTGAACGAATCTGTGGTTCGCATTCCCTTGGGAAGCCGATGTGGCGTTACCAAAGAATGTGGCAATTGCGTCGCTGCTCCATTGACTGCCTTCCCAAGCCGGGACTGGATGGTTCTCCCTTCTGCGAACGCAGGGTGCCCGTCTGCGACAATATAGGAAGAAAAGGATAGTTGTCGTGGTTACGTTGGAATGCTCAGTGGCGGTTCTTGGAATAAAAGTGTGAAAACTGAAGAGTTAGTGGTGCGTAGAATCTAAATACGCGCAGGAGATCTCGTTTGCAGATGCGGCGACGGTCTATGAGGAATCGCTGTGCGAGTGTCGGCGTCTGTTGTAACCGACAGATGTAGTAAAACCTTATCAAGGATATACTTTCTTCGAGTTCATTCCTGCCCCAGAACCACGCCCAAATGTTCCTGTGTCACTGGAGCTCGTCCCACACGCAACTTCGCCATTCAAACATCAATAAAGATGTTTACACTCTCCCTCGCCAAGCCTTCATGCTGAAGTTGGGCCATGCGTCGATGCCAGTGTTTCTGCTTGAAAATAGCTGAAGGAGGAAGATGAAAAAAATTAGCAGTATATCCACGGATTGAATGATGGGGAGTAGGCGAAGCATTCGCCCGTCCATTCGTTCTTGCCTTCGTTCATTCATGCGTCCGTCTGTGTTACCGTCCATGCGTACGTCTGTGTGACTGTCCATGCGTCCATCTGCCCGTCCGTGCGTGCGTCTCTTCGTGCGTCCGTCCCTGCGTTCGTCCATGCATCAGCCCCTGCGTCCTATCTTGCGTCCATCCTCGCATCTGTCTGTGTGTCCGTTCGTCCATCTATTCAACACTCCAAGTACCACCACATCGCATCTTTTCATCATATATACCCCATATAGAAGCACAGCCATTCAGCGGACATTCCAAGGACTAAACGACAGGTGGCACACGCACACTTTCTTAAGGCTTGCGCTTCGGGTCTACTTCACACCTTTAACCATATCGAGTTTATGGTATATACTGTTTCCCTGTATTCATGGCACTGCGGCCCGACGCTCGCTAAACCTTTCTAAAACCAAGCAGGTTACCCCCAGCGAGTATAACGTAGCAACCTTTTCCTGTCCAATAGTGCTCAATGTACATGCGAATGGCTGCTTATGGAAAATGAGAGACAGGTGAATTCGGCTTTTCCTTTCTTACGGCTAGCGCTTCCTATCTACTTCCCACCTTTAGCCACCTCTAGTTCATGATATATACTAGTACATTGTATTGATGGCACTGCGGCTGAACGCTCTCTAAACCTTTCTAAAACTAAGGATATTACGACCAGCGAGTATAACGTAGGAACCCTTTCTTGTCAGATAGTGCTCATTGTACATGCCAATGGCTGCTAATGGGGATAGCAGCGTGCGGGTGAACTAAAAGCCGAATGCTCCTGCTTAGCATTCCGCCTAAACAGCCATTGGCATGTACATTGAGCACTATCGTTTTTGTTCAACGACGCACAGAAGAAATCTGTCACTGGCATCACCTTCGAGGTCAAAATGTTATGCTTGTTACACACTACAATGGCTACTAGGGACGAACAGGTGCCGCTATAAAGCTTCACCCCTAAAATTGGCAGATCCCACGTACAGTGGGGATCGATGATATGCGAAGCACGAATGAGAAAGGTTGATATGTCTCTTTAAAATCAGTACAACCTTACGAGGTGGAGGTAAATGATACCGTATAAGACTTCCGGGTCATGATTATCATGCTTTAGTGTGTCGTTTACTTTCTTCATCAATTAAGGTCACGTGATACCGAATTCAGTATATGTGGAGCTAGCGAAAGAAGCGCGAACACGCTATGAGCGTGGTATGTTCTCATGTTCTTACATGACACGCGTGTCAGGATTATCATGTATGCACCAGTCATTTACTTTCGTCAACCACTGACGTTACGTAACACCAGATTTGGTATATGTGGAACTATCGAAACGGCCGCGAGTGCACCATGAAGGGTCCAATATACTCCAACGTAGCGTTGACGCGCGTACACGCTGGGCACAGTGACGCAACGTAGCAAAACACGAGCAGTCTATGGTCTGATGCCAGGCGCGACCAGCGTCCGTCAGCGCGGCCCGATGGCAACCGGCGTGGCAATGCGTTACCCGGTCTACACTGAGTCTCTCTCTTTTCCTAATGCAGACACGCCGGACGCGCTGAAATGCGCATGCGTCAAAGCAACGCAGTGCGGCGCGGGCCTGCGAGTATATGGCAGGACCGGTCCTTGGTGTGTTAACGCCGGCGTGACCCGGTTTAATGAACGCTGGTGAGCACGTGCACCCCGTCACGTTGAAATGTAATTGCGCCTTGACTGTGGTATGTAGTCGTGTTCTCACATCACACGCATCTCATGATTATCATGTTTGCACCAATCACATAACTTCGTCATCCATTGACATCACGTAATATCAAATTTGGTATATCAAAAGCTAGCGAAACGGCCGTGAGCACATAATGAGGGTGGCATGTAATGTTGTTGATTGACACGCATCTCAGGTTTATTTTGTTTGCGCCAGTTTTATGCCTTCGTCATTCATTAAGTACCGTAATGCCAAATTTGGTATAAGTGAAGCTAGGGAAATGGCCGCCAGCGCTTCACGAGCGTGGCGTATAGTCATCTTACTACATGACATGCACCTTAGGATTATCATGTTCGCACCAGTCAACTACCTTCATCATTCATTCACGTACTGTAATACCAAATTTGGTAAATGTGGCGCTAGCGAAACGCCCGGGAGTGCATCATGAGCTTGGCATGTAGTCATGTTGTTACATGACACGCGTGCCAGGATTTTCATGTTGGGGTTTGTCGCTTGTGTTTGCCATACAATCGTACTTGTCATACAATTGTTTGCCATACAATCATGTCATACCACGCCAGTTTTTTAACATGCCATGTGAATAAAGCCATCGCAAGTGCTGCAGAAGCATGAAATCTAAATCATGACATTTATGACATCTATTTCATAATCTTTATGTTATGAGTAGTCAAATATGCTCTTCATAGAATCATGTTATGAAACGCCAAGTTTGGTATCAATACCACTATCGAAACGGCCAGGCGAGCCAAAAGTCGTCGTCGGTAGATATATAAATAGATAGATAGATAGATAGATAGATAGATAGATAGATAGATAGATAGATAGATAGATAGATAGATAGATAGACAGATAGATAGATAGATAGATAGATAGATACGCCCAAAGTCGCCGAAGTTCGCAAAGAAATGCTTCGCATTTAAGAAAGTAAGAAAATAAGAAACTTTTAAATATGAAGCATGTCGTTGTAAATTTCGGCGAGTTCGACGGCATCTATCTATCTATCTATCTATCTATCTATCTATCTATCTATCTATCTATCTATCTATCTATCTATCTATCTATCTATCTATCTATCTATCTATCTATCTATCTATCTATCTAGACGCCTACGACTTTTAGCTCTACTATCTATCTATCTATCTATCTATCTAGACGCCTACGACTTTTAACTCTACTAGCCGTTTCGATAATGGTATCAATACCAAATATAGCATGACATAGGATGATTATATAGTGAGCATAATTGTCTGGTAATATAAAAATCCTAAAATGTTTGTCATGAATGTCATGAATTACATTTCATGGTCTTGCTACTCTTGAGGTGATTTCATTCACAACTGATTGCAAAACTGGTATAGTATATTATAGTTGCATGGCGAACACAAGTGACAGACCCTATTGTGGAAATCATGACATGCATTTTATGTAACAACATGAGAACATGTTACACTCATGACGCTATCACGGCCGTTTCGCTACTTTCACATACTCCAACTTTGGTATAACGAGAAGTGAACGGACGACGAAGATATATGACACGTCCAAGCATATTAATCATGACATGCGTGCCCTGTAAAACGTGACTACCTGCTACGCTCATAGTGCGCTCGCGGCTGTTTCATCATTGCTTCACATACACCAATTTTATTATAGTATTATCTGATGTGAATGAGCTACCAACACAAATTCCCGATGCAAGCATGATAATCATGGCAGCGAAGTCATATACTGCATAATTTACGTCCACGTCGTAACGTTGTGCTGATTTTATTGTGACATATCAACCTTCCTCGTTCGTGCTTCGCATATCATCGATTCCCTTTGTACATGGTATTTGCCAACTTTTTTCTCCATGGAGAGTTTTGCAATTTAAATAGTGAATCTTTTACTTGCAGTAATCTTTTAGTCTCGCATGACATAGCCCGAGGATTCCTTGTATGTGAGCATCGATAACGTCTATAAAGACACCTATCGTCCCTGCGGTATAGTGGTGAAGGTAGTTTTGCGTTAAAGGTACCCTAAGATTAAAAAGCTGCAAACAACGTACATCTGAGCATGTGTGCGGCAACGGTGACTTATCTTCACGGATGAATCAACTTAGGAGCAACCTAGTATGACCTTGCTAAAGCCTAGCATCAACATACAACGACCAGACTAGTTGCACACTTCTTCAGTTCTGCTGTTTCATGGTTTGTGTATTTTAAATTTTTGTGTATCTGTTTTACACCCACCGATGTTGTCTTCGGTTAACGTATCACGTCGTCATAAATTCAAACTTTAGGAGGGAGCTTCTGAATAGTAGCTGCCTCCTCTCTTTCTGTCTCTTTTCGAGAATTATAATCTCTGAAGATGATGGATGCCGCATGTCTTGAGCGCCGTCTTTATTTTTTGTGTCGTCTCATTCACCCGCACCTAAAATACTACAGCTGTCTTTGCTTGTTGTTTTTCTCAAGCATTATATTTCAATCTTGCAAAGATGCAGCAGAAGGGACTCCGTATGTGTGACTTAGTTTTTTTTTTTTGCCAAAACTAAGGATGTCGCCAGTGCGAGTGATGACTCACCAAAAGTGTCAAAAAACAAAACAGAGAAAAAAAACGAGACAGGTCACTGCTGGTGTTTCATTTATTTGGTATCTTCTTCTGCTTCCTCGCTTCAATGCCGTTTTAGTACATATTTGTGGTGATAGCAAGAACCATCCCAAGGGATAGAAGAAATGTGTAAAAAGTGGTACAATATAAAAGTAATGTCAATACGACACTCAAGTTTTGTGAGAAAGAGCCTACACAAGTCTCTTAAATACCAACTTTAGGTGTTAATTATATACACTGGACGAGGAAGTTTTCTTTTAATTAATTTCTGTTCCTGTGAAAAAAAGGGCGTTTCGAGCAATTTCACCATTTTGATAGTGCAGATGCACGGAAAGCTACTTGCTCAAATCGACAGAATGTAATTTTTTTTTAATTACATGCGTTGGCGATTGGCTGGAGCCACACGTATAAATATCAGAGTCTTTCTTCAAGCATGGCAGCTTAATTCCTTCCTTTCTTCTGAAACAGTTCTGGTAAGCTCGGAATTTATGTGATTTTCTGTTTTCACGTAGATGCGCAGTTCTATACTTTTGTCGAAGTTTTTTTTTTTTCTTTCGGGCCTACTATCTCTATGCCTGCAACAGCAATATTAAAAATTGTATGTCATACATAGTGGAACTGCTTTTCTGAACAAGCTGAGAAAGAATCATATTTAACGCCACTATACCACACTGAACAACAACGTCAGAAATTAAAAAAAAAATGCTTACGTGGAGCATTTCTTCGTTTATTCACCAACAAGTGGGCGACAAATCTTCAGAAAAGTTTCCGCAAAAATACTTCAACATTTTATATCATACGGTTCTTTCATTATTTTTTCTTCTTGCCTGACTTTTCTTGCCTTATTTTTCTTTTTCGGTAAAATATTCACTGCCATAAAGGTAGCTAGTTCTTCGCAAAAATGTAACGCGCGCAAGCTCAGAAGTTCCTATTAAGCCTTTGCTGTACCCGAAGAACTTTTTCGAAACAAGACTGCAGCCAACCACGTTGCATGCTTCCTTTCCTTTTTTACTTGCTTTTCGATCATTTATTGATATTGCGTCTTCTGCCACTCTTTATGCTTTGAAATGTCGAAGCTGAAGTAGACTTCTCGTGTCGTGCGGACATTATAAACCTTTTCCGAGATACCGGATCCCTGGCGGTTAAAATAGCATATCATGCTTCACGGAGTGGTGGAAAAGGAGGAAAATGGTAGAAGGGATTCTTTCTGGGATGTTGTTGATGTGATCACCGAGGGCATCGAATAATCCCCGGGCACTTGTTATAAACGACGTTGGGGTTCATATTGGAGGCCTCACCTCCGAGTTTTTCAGAGGGTGTCCTCCACTCCCCTCAGGCTTTTTTCCCTACTCTGGAGACCTGCGGTATGGAATCAGATTCCCATCATCACTTGTTGTTGTTGTTGCCCCTTCGCACTGGCACATACCCACTATGGGGGATTGGCCATGAAATCTAGAAGTATCCTATATGAGATATATTAAAAGGTTTATCCTTAATGAAAAAACTAATGATGTAATAGAAAATGATAATTAACTAAAAAGGAATATTAAACTAAACAAATAATTGAAGATTGAATCAAGAAGAGATAAGGTGAGGTAATACTACAGTGGAAGACAGAAATTTTGAGTAGACCAGACAATCGAGCTTATCTCACCCGGTCACAATCAAATGAATATGCAAATTTCATTCAAAATTAGACAAGTGTCTTCAGAAATATATTTAAGCAGGCATTATTATGACATGCGCTTTGATTCTCGAATGAAATTGCATACAGCATCGAATACGCTCCTGTGGCAATGTCCCAAGCTAAAGGCACCGAAACTTAGAACATTATCTGCAGTTAAATTTAAACCTACTGCTTGAAACGGAACAATTAAAAGTCTTTTCCTAATTAATGAATAGTTTTTACATGTTATAAAGTAATGCTCTATTGTTTCCGTTTCTTCACAGAATGGACACAGGGGGGATATCGCCAGACCAGCTCTGTGCAAGTAAAAGTTTAATGGAGGGACACGACATCGAAATTTGGTTAAAATAACTTCTAACTTTTTAGATTGACTCCACTGAGGTTTCCAGGGGTATGTTAGGTGCTGATAGTCCGTATATTTAGTAATATTTTCCATAATATCCGTATAAATAGCCCATTTTCTATATCTGATCGACACTATGTGTTCCGATTCTGGTAGTACCGAGATCACAGGGCCATCAAGTGTGGCTCGAGATAGTGAATCGGCTATTTCATTCAACCGTATGCCACAGTGTCCCGGGACCCAGACTAACTTCAGGAACTTCACATGAGGTGGAACTAATGTTTGTAATGTCGCTAGAGCTCTTCTTTTGTCTACCTCTTTTTCTTTCTTTTCTCGCATTGGGACGCTAAGGACCCATTTGCTGGGATTTTGTTCATAACTTCTTCCCTCATGAATCAATAAAAAAAGGATCTATCGTAGACAGGAACCTAAGTGCCAACCACAGAGCAAGCCGGTATGAGGCAGAGGAAATGGCCGATAACAATTTAGCTTATCGCTTTCCAAAGACCAGTCTATAGAGCATGGTTCTTGCTGCAATACCAAACTCCCGTTTGTAGGTCAGATAAATTGTAGTATTGTATACGGTGTGCCCCCAATAATTACTGTCTTTAGCAGTAGTGATTGCCTAGAACGAGCTGCTTGGCAAGGACTAAGCAGAACAGCTGAAAAGAAAAAAATACGGAGTGTTTTAAAAAGACACCATGCACCGTGAAATATGACCTGTGAAGCCACTTTCTGGTGGTTATACAGGGTGCCTAAAAGAATCAGTCAGCTGTTATTGAAAAAATTCAGGAAGGAAGTATCGTCGTGCGGCCTGCGCCGTTCCTTTATTGTGAAAGAATGCATGCTAAAATTCCTATAAATATTATTTACGGTAGTATATATTGAAGTTTACAAAATTAACTTCTTAACCGGGTGAAATAGGCGGTTCAGTCAGGCAAGCGAAATCGACTCCTTGCTGTGGATACTGCATAGTCACATTAAAATTTCTGAAAGGCGGCCACTGGTAACCACCACGGGGTGAAAACATCAGACTAATTTAGTATGCGAAACCAAACTAACGCATCAAATAGTGCATCAATAACTGAGAGAATGCCCTTCATAATGAAAGTATTTCCCTCGCATCAGCGGAGAAGAATAAGCGAGCGTCGATAAGTGGTCCTGCGGCAGGAAAGCACTGCAACGAAATGGAAGTATGTAGATTGATGGTTGATAACAGCGAGGGAAACAGTGCCGTCATTGCGGGTGTTTTCAAAGTGAATGGTAGATACGCTATTCTGTGCACACCACCATGGTGGTCTAGTGAATAAGGTACTCGGCTGCTGATCCGCAGGTCCCGGGATTGGATCCCGGTTTGGCAGCTGCATTTTCGATGCAGGCGGAAATGCTGTAGGTTCGTGTGCTCAGATTTGGGTGGACGTTAAAGAACCCCAGATGGTCGAAAGTTCCGGAGCCCTCCACTGTGGCGTCTCCCATAAATATATGGTAGTTTTGGGTCATTAAACCCAACATATAAATCATCAAAGCTATTTTGTGCATAGATATCAATTTCCACTCTTGAATTAGCCATATTTTATCGTTCCGCTGTGACTATCACTAGCCGCCTAAAGGAATTTCAAAGAGAATATGGACTATTTGAAGCAAGAGCTTGAATTAGCCCATTTCACTGAACCACTTCTTAGCGCTGGTTAAACAATTATTGGGCGAATTTTTATAGTTACTGCTGTTTGTGCGCTTCTTAATACGCCTTCGGCTACATGACAAAGTAGGGCACAGGCAGCATGCAGAATCATCATTTCTGTATTCTTTTTATTTATAGTAGACACATTTCTTGAAACACCCTGTGTACTAAATGGACAAAGCCAAGATGGTGGCCGCTCCAAATCGTCCCTAGAAAATGGGATGCAACTTTTATATCGTTCGTTTCCTGTGAGAGGCTTTGGTCAGAACACCACTACATAGCGAAGAAAGAAGTAAAAAAAAAGTTATGGAGAATGAATGCTCGCTATGGCAAAAAAAAAAAACATGGTTCTTCCCTTTTTTTCAGGAATCGGTATAACGCGACGAGGAAACGTGTCCTCGCAGAGGCAGTTTAGCAGTTATTGTGCATTGAGTCTCCACAAAGGCGAAGGAATCGATGCTGCAGCGACAGAGTACATTGTCATGCGAAAAACGACACGCAGGCCGAGACTTGGAGTGACACTGCAAGCAGAAAGCATGTGCAAAAGAAGCATACACAGGACGAGCGCGCACAAACAATTTTCACAGCTCGAAACTTTATTCCCGTTTCTCAAACAGAAAGAAAGACGCACGAAAGGAACGCATAGGGACACACAGGATGAGCGCGAACAACTGTAAAAATGCTTACTTCGTATGTGAGCAGCGTGCTCGTTTTCTGAGCGAGCGAACGGGCTGCGAGGGAAACGTCGTTCGTGCTCTCTTTAGCAACCTGTAACTTCGAAGCAAACTTGAAGTAGAAGCACAAGAGATACAAAGCACCCGAATCCCGAGATAAGCACGCGTGCGCCACGGCCCCTTCATACCACACGGTTTTGTCCAGCGATGTGCTTCAGTAGCCTCGATGGGCAAGAAAAAATTTATAAAACAGCCCACTCATTTTCCACGCTTTCTTTTCTTTATTGGGCAACTTATAACCAAATAAATGTTTTTTGAGCTATCGAAAATCCATGAGAGATTCCCTTAATCTTACGCACGTTCTTTTATCCGAAACACTAAAGAGAGACTTTTCTTACATTTAAAAAAGAACTTGAAAACGTGCTTTCAGTTTCGACAATAGGAGCTGGTAAATGAGGTGACTGGAAGTTTACTGGGGTACAGCGCTTGCAATCTTGAAACCATCTATACACACTTCGACCGCTCAATGTGGAGGCGCAGTGCATGATGAGTCATTGATGACCTTCACATCACCTGTGTCCGACGTGCTCGTTGTGCCATCTCGCTACTGGGCACCGAAACGCGCTGACGTTGCCGAGCTTTTACGACCAACAGCGGTACATGGAGTATATTATTTGTGCACCGTTCAAACTTAGGAGATGGGTTGTTTTGTGGCATAATGATTTACGTCGCGTGCTGAAGAGGAGGTCACCGTTTAGACGCCCTGCTGTTGAACTTTTAATTCTCCTTCTTTTTCTTTGCAACAAGTTGGGGAATATTTTATAGTGTCAAATCCGCGATTGAAAATACGTCACGGTGCCTAAGTATGCCCCGGTATCAATCATCTTCGCGTTTAGAAGGTATGGAGAGGGTTAAGTAAGCCAATTTGATAAACAATCGTATATAGATACGGAAAAGACAAACGTTTACATAACTACGAAAAATGTTCGGGCAGCACATAGAGGAATGCCAGACACTACGAGGAAAAAGAGCTGAGCAATATACACCAACCGTCAATGTCAGCGCCTTGTTTTTGTGACGGGGTTCCAGAGATCACGTTGAATCTCTAGGATTGTCCACTTGTCAACAAAAACGTCGGTTGTGCCAGAGCGGTTGCTGTTCATTTTTGCTATTTTTCTCTATCCCACGAAGCCTTACAGCAAGTCTGTTCTCCTCGACGTACTACACACTGTAAATCTGTGCACACAGAACTGCAGGCAATATTTCATCAGTACAGCTATTTGAAATCGAGCCTAAGACGTCTGGATGCCTGTTCGGGCTCGCGCAGTTCAAATAAGCAGAAGAAACGAGAAATGTAGAAATTGATGAAACCATTTGGTGATGATGCTCGAAATTATCTTCATGGCACTTGATGATGGGGACGATGATGCTCATAAGCACACAGGATGTTCCGGAAATTGTTTATTTCAACTATTTTGTTAAAAATTGGGAGACTCTTGAGCTTTGCTTTAGGGTTGAATACGAGAGTGCAATTTAACCCCTAGTGCACCCTTCAACCGTAAAGTCCATACATAATATTATGTTTTGTTACATACACACGCACGCGAACAAACACGCACACAATAGATTGGACCAGGGTGCGCTGTTATCGCCGAATGGGCTTGTCTTTGACGTGACAGCTGTCGTACAAAATGCGTTAAAGGGGCCCTAAAACACTTTTTCAAGTAACCATGGAATGAATTCCCTAGAAGAGCTCATTGCCTCATAAACTTAACGCCGCAAAAATTTTAAGAATCGGTACAGTGCGAGTGGAGTTACAAAGGTTCGTCGCATGCGGCAGTTGCATTATCTTTTCTCTCGTCCCGATGAAAGCGTTGGAAGTTAAGCAGGGAAGGGTGGCAGGAAAAAAAAACATTACCGTACCTCGTCTCCTTGACCACTTTTTTTTCTTCGAACGCGTGGCTTTTTCAGTGTGATCGTGCGCGCACCCGTGAACAAGTAGCGACCTATCACGGCTACCTTGGTAGCTTGATATTTCGGTCACAGACGCACAGACAATTTTTTCCTCGCAACCAACGGGGCCGACACTGGTGGCCGGTTTTCTCTGACACGAGCTCTCTAACGCGCTTGCGTTAAAATTTGCCACTAGTTCACGTGATTAGCCCACAGATCTGCTACGACCTTGTAGGCTTACGCCCCAAGAATGAAGATAAGAGACGCCTGATCAACCCAATCGCCATCAGAAGGAAACGTGAGCCTTAACTTCACGTGCCACTGCCAAGCACCGTCTTTGTTTTTCGTTTACGAGCGCGCGCGGACAGATTACCACGTCGCCCAAACGTGAACGCTTTTGGCAGTCCAAATGGAGGCCAGACGCAGATGAAAGGGTTTCCATGGCGGTCTTCAGGTACGCCTGCTTAATTTGGACCAAGCTGATCATCTCGTCGCAGTCGTTCTGAAGAAGAGTGGCGGTTTTCGAGTGCGGTTAGGGACGCAAAATGGCCCGTCGTAGATTGGTGTAAAAGGAAGACTGGCCGAGTTGTGGAGCACGAGAACATGTGTTGCTGCGGACAGAGCAGGATGTAAAAATATTGTCTTGTTGTCGGAAAGTTGGGGTGCCGTGGGCCGGAGATTTTTCACGCGGTCCAGGAGGCAGTTCATAAATTCTTGCGGTTGGGCTGGTAGCTGAAGTGTTATGAATAAATCTCCGTGGATTCTCAGAGAACTTCCATACACCAGCTGTGCTGCTAAGCACTGTAGGTCCACCCGGATGACAGCCCGTAAACCTAGAAGCATCATTGCAAGGAATCAACCTAAGTAGTCTTCTTAAGCCGTGTGGTCAGGGCGGTCTTTAGTTGCCGGTGAAGGCGGTCGACCATGCCGTTGGCGCAGGGATGATAAGCAGTAGTACGACAATGTCGGGCTTTAGGGATGCTATTAAGGCAAGTCAACACCGTGGACTCGAATCTATGTCCACGGTGTGTGGTCGTGGTGCCAGGACGTCAAAAACAGATACTCACGTAAAAATAGAAGCGCGGAAAACTGTCTTTGTGGTTATGTCTTTTGTGGAAATACCCTCTGGCCAGCTTGTGAAACGATACACCATAATAAGTATGTAACGGTATCCCTGAGACATCGGTAGAGGGCCCGAAATGTCATTATGTATATGGTCAAAGCGACGGCTGGATGGAAAAAAAGATTTTTGAGGCGTCCTGTCATGACGGTACACGTTTGTCGTCTGGAAGGGAAGGCACGTTCGCGTCCAAGCACGCACATCACCGTTGATGCGCGGCCACGCAGAGCGCTGGGTGAGAAGACGCTGAGTAGCTCGATTGCTGGGGTAGCCGATGTCGTGTAAAGAGTGTAAATGGTGCAAATGAAGCAGGAACGAAAGAACGGAAAATTTCACCTTAGACGTCGCATCACAATGAATCAGGTGATACTGTATGTGGCACCAGGCGTAGTCGGAAGGAACGAGGGTTCATTGGAAAAGCGGTGAGCTCTTCGTCATTCTGCTGCGCAGAGGAGAATGAGGTCTAGTCGATGGCTGGAGATGGAGAGTAAGCCGCGGCTATACGAGAAAAGAAATCCGTGGCTGTGTTTTCGACGCCGTTCACGTGGCGGATATCTGTCATGAATTCCAAGATATGAGTGAGATGGCGGAGTTCATGGGGCACATACTTGGATGAGTTTGTGTGAAATACATACGGTACTGGCTTATGATCTGTCAGTACATAAAACAAGCATCCTTCCAGAATATGGTCCTCTGTGCCACTGTATCGCAAGGTAGATGGCTAGTAGCTCCCGGCTGAAGACGCTGTAGTGGATATCAGAAGCAAGTGAAAGGGCAAGGGTCTCCACTCAGAGTTGATGCAGTATTGCAAGACAGCTCCAACGGCCACGCTGGTTGCGTCTACCATCAACCAAGTAGGGGCGTTGTTGCGCAGATAAATCAGAAGCACAGCGTTGGCGACCGCTTGCTTGGCGACAGTAAAGGCAGCCTGTGCTTCTGACTACTATGGAATGATAGAGGAGGGGCCGGAGGATGAACAAATGAGTTCGGTGAGCGGTTGAAGCAGTTTTGCGTAATGTGGTAGAAAACGCTTGGAGAAATTGACAAATCCAAGGAATTGGCCTAACTGACGTACTGTTGTAAAATGAGAATACTCCTGGATTCTTTTGACTTGGGTCCACAGAGGGCGTATACCTTTTGATGATATGTAATGGCCCAGCAACTCGAGCTCAGCTGCGCCGAAAATACACTTTGAGGCGTTCACAACAAGGCCGTACTGCTGTAGGCGTTGAAACAGAGCACGGAGATGCTGCTCATGCTCTCAAGCCGTCCGGCAGAAAATGAGGACATCATCAAGGTGCGCGAACAGAGTAGGGAGGCCTCATGTGACCGCTGAAGGTCACACGTATTCAAACAAATCAAAAGGTGTAGTGATGGTGGTCTTCGGTATGTCAGCGGCCTCGAAGGGAATCTGGTGGTGCGCATCAACAAGGTCTACAAAATCTTTCACAAGATAACAGCCGTCCATGCGTGATGTAAAATTCTGGATGTGAGGTAGAGGATAGCTGTCGTGAAAGTCTTGGCGTTCAACTCTCGATAGTCTCCCCAAGAACGCCAGTCACCGCGATCAAGTTTTGGCACTAAATGCAGCAGAGAAGCCCATGCGCTTGACAACGGGCCTCTAATGCCAAGTTGAAGTATGTGTTCAAACTCACGTTTTTTAATCACTAGGTGGTCCCCAAACATGCGACATGGTCGAGCGGCTACTGGTGGACCTTGCTTGACGATGTGGTGTGCCACCATATGTCTCGGTGGCTGAGTGAGTTTGCATGGTTTGGTCAATTCCGGGAAACTCGCCAAGATTTCTTCGAAAGGTGAGGAAGGTATCAGCATGCGAATTGTCATAGGAGCAACGACAGCACTCCAGAGATAGAGAGACGAGTCTGACCATCAACGAGGCAGCGACGCCACACGCTGACGTCCAAATCAAAGCATGAGAGCAAGTCCAAATTGATGATCTGTTGAATCACGTCTGCGATGGCGAAAACCCACCGGAAAATGCGGCGGAAGCCTAAGTCAAGAGTGAGAGATCGGAGTACATACGTCGCTATTGTGGACGCAATGGCAGCACGAAGCGACTGCCCGGGTGACATCGACCGATCAGCCTTAGGCGTAGGCACAACGCTAATTTTCGCACCCGTATGTGTAAGGAACCTGGCGACGTATAGCTGGTCTGGTACCATCAAGAGGCGGCTGGGACGACGAAGGAGATCACGCGCCGCCATCAGTGATCCCGGCGAGCGTTTCCCGGCCACGAACAGGGATGTTTGCACCTCGTGGCTCGCTGCCGGAATCACCAGTGGGACCAGCAGAGAGATGCAGGGCTGGGACTCGATGACGGCAAGAAGCCAAATGAGTCTCTTGGAGGAGGCTCCGGAGAGCAGCAATTGAGGTGGTGAATTCATCTATCCGGGCCTCAAGTCGCACAATCGCCGTGTGTCTTGGTGGTGAGGCAGCGTTCACAGATGGGGCGGTCACTTCATGAACCTGATCGGCGAGCTCCACCAGTTGGTCGAGGCTTAGGTCACTGGCCACTGCGGGGACGAGGTGGATCGGCTGAAGAAGGCGTTGGAGGAAGAGCTCGCCAAGCACCGCTAAGCGAGTTGAGGCGTCATGCTCCACAAGAAGTTGTCCCACTCGGCGCAGTAGTTGGGAGGGACGCCTGTCACCAAGATACCCCTCACCGAAGAGTTGCTGCAGGCGGACACGTTCAGATGGCACGAATTGCTCCAGTTCCTTTTACTTAAGGTGCTGATATGCCATCATGTCTGAGGGGTTGGAGAAGATGTCGGAAAGCTCACTGGCAACATCAGGAGGGTGAACTGAGGTGGCGTGGCAGTATCGTGTCTTTTCCGAGGCGATGCGGTACAGCGAAAACAGCGCCTCGACCAAGTGAAACCAAACTTGCGGGTTCTGCGGCCAGAAAGACGGGATACGCAATTACACCGCCGAGACGTCCTGCAGGGCAGACACCCGATTGCATATGAGCATATGATCACGTAGGAATTACAGTGCCAAAGACAAACCTGTATCAGCTGGCTCATTGCACTTACAAATCCTCTCACACAAACGCCAGCAGAAAATTAATTCTGGGGCTTCATCTATCCAACAAACGCTGGCTGCAGGCAGGTTACAAAAAGTGCCGTAGGGAAAAGATTGAACGCGGAAGCTTCTGTACAGTGTAAAACGGCGTTATTTGTATGCATGTCCTCATTGTAGGTGCTGATGTGTTATGGGAGTAATTCGCACGATGTTATTATGCTACCTGTTTGCGTTATGCTCATTGTTTTTAGTTATATTTTTGTGTATCTTTGCATACCAACTACTCTCTTGGCGCCATTACTGCTGCAGTATGTGTAAATAAATAAATAGAGAAATGAAAAATTGGCAGATCCCACATACAGTGGGAATCGATGATGTGCGAAGCACGATTGAGAAAGGTTGATATGTCACTTTGAAATCAGCACCATGTTACGAATACATGAGTTATGTCTCATAAATATCATGTTTAGATGTGTCGTTTACCTTGGTCATCTATTCACGTCACATGGTACCAAATTTATTGTAAGTGGAGATAGCGAAATGCCCGTGAGCAAGGATGGATGGAAAGTCCTTTATTGAAAAAAGGGAGGCACAGGACCTCTGTGGGCATAAGCAGGACTTTCTAACTACCCTACTAGTTCACAGTGTCACGGGTTTTACACTTGTTGAGTTCACCATCACTGGTTCTGAGGCGATATAGGGTCAGTACTGTGGTTTGTTGGACCCCCTAAACTACTCTGATCAGGCCGCTCTGACTTCCATAATGGGCAAATAATAACTGCGTGTCCAGGTCCGTAAGGAGCGCTTCACGATAATTTGTGGTTTGCAAAGCTTGTATGGCCATTCGCCCTTTTTCAAATGCGGAACACTGCCACAGTAAGCGGTGAAGGTCTGCACGCAACGCAGCCCGCAGTGATTGCACGTCGCTGTCGCAATGTCCGGTTGTCGCCATTTCGCTAAAGAGTATGGTGTGTATGCAGAATTTGCGTATACCTTATTAATGAAGACTTCTTGGGAGCGTGAAAGCTAACATTTGCTGGAAAATAGGACTGGCGGGGTAACCTGCGCAATGGGTTTTTGACTAGCATGACGCAGGGACGTGCGTACGTAGTGCATTGTGGCTACCGAGGGAGCCATTTGACACAAGAGCTCATACGGGTTCACCCTGATGGGTGGGGGCACAGAAAGATTGGTCGACCCACCTGCGGAAACAACAGCGGCGTGCGCCGCCGTATTGCCCCCGGGCGCACCCGTATGCCCCGGCGTCCACATAATTTCTATTGGCCTATCGGCTTTTTCATGCCTACGAATGATGCTTTGAATAGCAGCAGCTGTAACATCCTCGGACGCTGGGCGAAATATTTCCGAGTAGGCAGCGTGCGAGTCGGTAAAGACAAGAAGGGGTTTCTGTATAGTGTGTGGGAGGCTTGCAGTCACACCCCATATGGCAAGTAGTTCGGTATGCATAGGGCTACCGTTAGGTATATGGCACCTGTAGGCCCCAGTGTACTCGGTGGTCTGCGCGCAGATCCATGCTATAAAAGCTTCGTCATCGGCAATGGCAGCGTCCGTGTATATGTCGATGGTATCTAAGCTCGCTTCCCTTAGTTTTTGCGTGGTAAAAAACTGGGGGCCGTATTATTGTGACGAGATATGGGGTGACGGAACAGTCGAGAGGCTATTGGAGTTTCCCTTAGGGGTAAGGACTGATTAAAAAGAGGTGCATCATCATGCCGCTGACAATCCCAGGCCAGAAGGCGACGACCTTGTGGTGTGTTTTCCAGGCGGATGTGGTGTCGAGTGTGGGTTTCACGGATGACGTCTTGCAGAGGGGGCAAGCCCCCTGCGCTTTCAAGGGCGGATATCTTACTGTGTTTAGTGAGCCCCGTGACGGTACGGAGAGTAGACCGATGAAGGCGTTCCAAATTTAGGATGTCTGTTGGAGAGAACGTGTATATGGGTGCACTGTACAAAATCTTTCCAGCAGCGGTAGCTCTTGCTAGAGTGCGACGGGCTTGTTGTCGTGCACCTCCGTATTTGTTGGACAGACGACGTATCATATGTAAGGTGGCTGGCCATGCCTGCCGCAGTCCACGTCCACAGACTTTTGTGGGCTGCTGCAACTGGCTATTGGGGAACCTAAAAGTTTGATTTCTGCGTTTTGTGATTGTATAGTGTGTGATCCAATATGAAGTGAGATACACATTTTCGGGTTGGTGCGATTCTTGCCGTCTATGCTCATAAGTTTTGTATTATGTGGAGCCAGCTGCAGGCCTACTTCCTTAAAAGTGGTCTTTAAACTAAGGAGGGCTGCCTGCAGCTCAGTCTGCATTGATTCTTTGTCAGAATAATCCACTGCCTCTGTCCATATAGTAATATCATCGGCGTAGATGGCGAATCTAGCCATGATGTCCCGTTCAAGGTTTTCTGCTACCCAGCTCCTGGCCAGATTAAACAGCGTCGGTACTAAAATAAATCCCTATGAAACACCTCTGTCCAAGTAGTAAGTCTTCGGGCTTCATCATGGTGACGCACCGCTTAAGCGAATGGGCCGAGGGGCAAGAAAATTTTGAATCCATGTCTGAGCACGCTGACTTGGGTAGCGCTTAGCTAGTTCTTCAAAAATAGCGTTATGGTTAACATTATCGAACGCTTTCTGCATGTCCACGGCCAGCGAGTAGTAAGGTAACATCTTCCTTAAAGTACGATTGACAACGCGCCGTAGCAGCCAAAGACAGTCATGGGTGCCGAGGTTAAGGCGAAACCCCGCCTGGGCTGGATGGTATCCCGGCCGGGTTATAAGACATGTGTGTGTGAATCATGCGTTCAATGAGCTTACATAAAGTAGACGTTGATATTGGCCGGAGGTTTTTGCAGAGGGTCTTCTCTTTTCCATGTTCCAGAATAGGATAAATGAGAGACAGCTTAAGGTTCTCCGGAACATTTCCTAAGGGCAAGAGGTCATTGATTACCGCCAAAAGTGCGTCCTGGGCTTCATCTCCGAGGTTGCGGAGTTCTTGCCATGTGATTCGATCGTGGCCAGGCGCCGATCGGGGACGCCCGTGTTTGATGGCTGCAAGCATTTCTCCCATGCTAAATGGGCGAACAAGATCCGGATCGGGTTGCGTTATGGTGCAGGCTTTCGGAGATGTAGGCAGAGTGAGTGAAGCGTGAGGAAAGAAAGTGGTAATAACTTCGTCTTGCACAACGGACGGATCTTCTTTGAAGAACAGCTCGGCCAGAAGAGAGTTGCCATTTCCTTTCCCGCTGAGGCTACGAAAATGCGCCATAGACCTTGGAGGCCCGACGCACGGCCAAGGCGTTCGCAAATGGATTGCCAGGCTTCACTTTGAAGTTCGAGTTGATATTCATCAATAAGCTTCAATTGGCACTTGATTTTCATGAGGTCGGAGTGTCGTTTGCCGTGCGAGTGGTATCTTCTGATACCACTCGCAATGAGTTTTGACTGTTGTTTTTCATAAATTGCCTAAATGGTTATTCATCGGCTGAGTATGGCGCGAGCAAGGTATGAGCATGGTATGTTGTCGTGTTCTTACTTGACACGCGTGTCAAGATAATCATGTTTGCACCAGTCATATGCTTCCATCCAGTCGCATGCTTCCATCCATTCGTGCTTCTGTTCATTTCTTTGTCCATGCGTCAGTCCATTCGCGCATTTGTCCATGCGTCCAGCCATCATGTATTGACGTCACATAACACCGGATTTGATATATAGAGAGCTAGCAAAACGCCCCGAGCGCTGCATGAATGGCCCATTATAGTCAATGTAGCGTTGACGCGCACACGCTGGGAACAGCGACGTACGTCAGCAAAACGCGAGCACTCTATAGTCTGACGCCAGGCACGACCAATGCGACCAGCGTTCGTTGGCGCGGCCCGACAGTAACCGGCGCGAAATGCGACATGCTGTATTTCGTGCCGATGTGTTTCGATGCCGATTTCGTGCCGATGACGCAGAAACGCTGGACGTGCTGAGAGGCGCATGTGTCAAAGCAACGCAGCTCGGCGCGTGCCTGCGAGTATATGGCAGTTCCGTCAGGGGGGTGAAACTTCGCGGTTTTTCTGTCCCGTGACCGCAGCGATCCTAACGTTTGGGACTGTACTACCTAAATGAACGTTCTTGTTCTATTTTATAGTTATTGCTAGGTTACTCATTAACTCCGGAGTTTTTACTACACAAGTGAACCTAAAGGTTGCAGTTCGAGATTACGAAAATAAGAGCGCCACCCGAAGTGGAAAACGGGAACTGCACAGTCGTCCTATCTCTCACGGCGAAAAAGGGGCGTTTCTTTTCGCGCGCCCATGTATGCTACAGCCTGCGGTGTCCCAAAGGCCGCTTTTACCGCTGTGAAGTTTGTTTTAGCGAAACCCCTGCAAGATTCAGCCAAACAGACGCATCCATGGATTCTCGCCGTCATCACAAATCGTGCTGCGCTGAGTGGTGTCGGAATTCTTCACGACACACCGGCATAAAATTCTTTCGGATCCCGGCGGACGAAAGGTACGATCTGCATGCTGCTCGTTTTGTTTTTCTACGCTTGCATGGCATATCAGGATGCGGTTGCTGCAGTAGCTGTGTAATTGAATTGAGCTACACGTACATGATTTATTCATTACATTCTGATTGTCTGCTTTTCGGCTTCAATTATACATGACATGCACGGCAGAGCATCTGGAAGTTATTCCAGCGAATACATTTGCTACGCATGATTGTTTATACTTGCGTTTTCAATTTAATGCGTTTCGGTCGTGCATTGCATTTCGATGTTGCACTTTGGCTCAAGGCAATGCAAGGCATGTCACAAATGTATTTGTAGCAGCATATACAGTAACTAATAGAACAGTGTAAGCTTATCCGCGCTGTTTTTATTATCTTTTGATTGCCTGCGTTCAGTCTGTTCTCGTTGCATGCGTTATTATTATTCTTGAATATTATCAGCCTATTTATGTCCATAGCTGGAGGAAGGCGATTCCCATAATCTTTTGGCTATAAGGGAGGGTCCATATACAATCATAGTATGTGTTGTTATTACTATGTTAATTAAGTACTGAGTACATAAATTATTACACTCGCGAGTTTAGACTGATGTTATTACATTATTGCGTTTCAATTGTTTGTTTTCATTTTGGCCTCACGTAAATCCACGGCATATTGCAGAGGAATTTAGCAATAAATTTATAAAGTAATAATTTATAATGTATACTTCAATTTCATGTTTTCAGTTTCAGCCTTAAGTACAATTACGATATATTTACAAGAATGCAATTGCAGCTAAAAGCCCATAAATAATTGAACACTGTAAACTTACGTGTTCTACTAATTAATTACCGGTTTTAATAAGGTTTTTATGAAAGATTTGCAGCAGGGCGCGAGAAATACCCGAGGAATACGCAGTGCGCGAGGGTATATATGTACGAATAGTTGTTTATAGATTTTGGTGTGGGATGATTGCTATTGTCTGCAAAAATATATTTTGAATTAAGAGGAAAGCTGGGGTCGTTGTCACCAAACATTACTATCGCGCAAGTAGAAGCATGTATCCGCGTCTTTTAATAATAAAGACAGATTTTATTGTAAAGTTTGCGCCAGGATTGCTATCACAAGTCGTCTTGGTTACAAAACTTCAATTGAGAAAGGAAGATGAGAAATGTATAAAATAACGCTTACTTCGAATAAAGATGCCAGTTTTCACTCAAAGCTATCCATCTACGCCTGAAAACAGAAATGAATTCATTCTAACCCAAATACTACACACGCACACACTGATTTTCCAGATCTCGCGCTTGGCTTCAGTATGCGAGACGGCAGGACCTGGCTCATTTACCACCTCGTCAGATCTACAGCAGCTACCGCCTGTGCTCTGCCCATTTCACCAGCAGAGACTACGCAGACCCTGGACAGACAAGGCTGCTAAAATGTGCTGTGCCAACAGTTTCCATCTTTGGCGATGGTCAGACACACGTCGAAAGTCCAGGTGGGAATACTGTAAAGTGATCATACAACAGCACAAACTTTCATGCCTCTACATCTATTTACAGAAATGTCTTAATACTCAATATGTGTACCTGTCCGAGTTATCATGACTCAGTATTTTTAAGATTCTCGCGCAGATTACACCAACAATACCAACGCATGGTGTACACAGCATCCAGGGATTCGCCGGCATGATTTTGCTGGTAGATATAACTAGCTAAGTAAAAAATTTGCCGGCTTCACAATCGTTAAATTTAGAGCAAACGTCTCACTCAGAACGCTCTACATGTAACCTCCTCGATTCTGATTCAGTTGTCTCTGCTATTTTACCCGTGGCGTAGCGTTTTACAGGAAAAGGCGAAAATGACCTCATAATTCGAGAGAGTACTCCAAGCGGCGCGTTATCAGCTATTTCGCACATGGCGAGTGAGTAGCGGCCAACTTGGTGTCGCAGTTAAAACAATTGCGCGATAGCTTTGACAGTGGGAGCAACAGAACTGGCCTTTTAAATATATATATATATTCTACGACACCCTAGTTCAAAGTCGCTTTTAAAATTAAGAATCCAAAAGGTACTTTATTTTTATTAGCTTTATTATTACAAATTTACTTTTATTTTCAATGGGCTAAATATGTGTAATTGGCAAGAATTCGGTTACGCGCTAGGTCATCACGATCACCACGATGTTAACCTGTTCTAGGCACATCGCATTAAGATTTTTGAAATATTGGTTTAGGATAGTTGGGACACCCATATATTTAGAGAGTGACACGTAGCGTTCTCTTTTTCTGCGTTAACACTTTTTTTATTACTCGTACTGAGACATAATACGCGAGGAGACCAATTAATAGTGAGAAAACGCCCTGAGTGATTGTAATTGCAAATATTTAATGTGATGCCTAATACCAGCTGTATGTATGTCACGCTGAAATCTGTGCTCCGCCAATTTCTCTTCACAGGCTGTCCTCGGCCCGCGAATACCACTGCAATGCCCGCTAACAGCGCCGATGAAGAAGTTCAAAAGACTGAGCCCTCATGTACGCAAATTGTATTGCTCTCTAAGCTCTTTAAAACTATTCCAGATAAATTAATGCCCTGCAGCTATCGTTTTAATGTCACGTACCATTTAACAGATCCTAAAGTGCACTAGGGTGTCAGCTGGGCGAGCTAGTTTATTGCTAGGGGACGAGAACCAGAGCGATGTATACCGAAAGGCAGGACGGCACGAGTGCTTGTCCGATCCCTTTCTTGCTTGTTTGTTGCCTCCTAAGAGGGATTAGTGCCCCGCCGCGGTGGTCTAGTAGTTATGGCGCTCGACTGCTGGCCCGCAGGTCGCGGGATCGAATCCCGGCCGCAGCGGCTGCATTTTCGATGGAGGCGAAACTGTTTGAGGCCCGTGTGCTTAGATTTAGGTGCACGTTAAAGAACCCCAGGTGGTCGAAATTTCTGGAGCCCTTCACTACGGCGTCCCTCATAATCATATCGTGGTTTTGGAACGTTAAACCCCAGATATTATTGATATTATTATAAGAGGGATTAGTGTTTTTTAAAGAAGACTATGAATTTATTGTTTTTTTCCTAAACATACCATTTTAAACGTATAACCATTAATGTTTGTTAACAAGGAGTATGCCAATGATTAGGAAAAATTAGTTGACGCTTCATGTTGCCCACGATGCTTATATATGCCATTAGTAGGCTCAATGCCCAGCAGTGTCCTTATCAGAGGCCTGTTCCCAATGCCCCAAGTTTGAATAAGTGAAAGATCGAGAACTAAATATGACCAACTGATTACTCATGGAAGTAATCACTTCAATTCTAAAAGCCGCTAGAACTTTTACTAGGTTTAAAGATCATGGTCAGCTTTTACAAAAAGACAGTATAACTGACATTTTTTTCTAAATCTTTCAGGTTCCAATCCAGCGGGTCGACAACACAAGCATTTTAGGTGCTCGCCCCGACAGCCAGAAAAATGAAGAACCTGGAGAAGATAAATTCGAGGCTTCGGAACGTACTGTCAAAAATTGGCAAGAGAAAGGTTAAAAAGCTTTCCCAGTCCGAGGCGTTGAATGCTATCAGGCCCTACGTCCGCAAGACATTCTTTAGATTGCTTGAGAGTCAAGTTAAAATTAATGGCGTGAAACGTAGAGGACGGAGGTGGTCACCCGAGCACCACCAGTTCGCTTTAAACTTATACTTTCATGGTCCGAAAGCATACAGACATCTGTCAAGACTGCTTGACATGCCAACTGTGAGGTCGCTAAAGCAGTGGTTATCAAATATTCCGATGACTCCCGGAGTTATTCCAACCGCTATTGAAGCCGTCGAAGAAGCTACCTGAAATAGGCATTTAACAGATCATGCGACCAAGAGTCGATATGCTTCCTGATTGTGATGCGGGTTCTTGTTGCTGATTTGTTTTTCTCCCGGGCTGAGCCTCAGAGAGTTTTGTTAATAAGGACAAAGCCGTTCGGTTTCCAAGAAACACACAAAAAGTTTAATTGAAAAGTAAAAAGGCAAAGATTCCTCACAAAACAAAACACTTAATAAACAGTTGACTGGACATGACGAAACACATCTGTAAACACCCAACAAGAACGTTCAAAGTCAGTAACTAAACCTAACGTTCGAAAGAGGCTGAGCGATGGGAGTAGCGCAAGAGTATCGGTGCAGTCTCACCCACAAGTTGGTTTTCGGCGGTGATGAGAAACCGGAACGCCGTGACTCCTGCGTCAGTGCGTGGGCTGGACGAGGACGAGGGAACGCTGGCTGCTGGCGACACGTCGAAAAGCCCTACCAAATCGTGATGGTTTCGGCTTGAGGAGCGTGGACACGTCGGAGACGGGAGAACGCAGGCTGGTGGCGACGCGTCCGGGAACTAGGGTCGACCTAGTCAAGCAGCTGGGCGCACAGCTCGGGCCCGGAGCCCGACGGCTGTAGCTCGCCTGCCGGAACCGAAGTCCGCAGGCTCTGGAAAGGAGTTCAGGACCGGATGGCCACGGTCCTTTGGAGCGGGAACCCGACAGCAGGAGGCCCCGGCCGGTGGAAGTCCTGTAGGCTCGGGTCCGGAACCCAACGGCCCATCTTCAGCGCCCGGTCCGGTGACGACCTTCCGCTTGCACTGCCTGCCTCGAATTCCCCTTGCTCTGGTCCCCCCAGGCTCCTGCTTCAGCTCTGGCCCACTTGTCTCGTTCTCATTGGAGATACTGCTGTTTCGTGGTGTCAAGCCATTGGGCCTTGAAATTTCCGTGTTCGCTGCCCATTGGATGTTTTACCTTTTGTTTACTTCACGTCCTGCCACGCATCCTCGTGCTTGACGCTCTTTAACGTCGTCATTCTTGTTTAAGCAGCACCGCACGTGCACTCTGGTATTTCTCCTTTTGTTTTTTTTTCCGTGACGCGCACTTTTCGAAGGCGCGCACTTTGAACGCGCACCACACATCACATACGCCCCCCTTTTATTCAAGTTTTTTTTTTTTTTTTTAGAAAAAAAAAACTGCCGATGAGTGCGCGTTCTGCACTACGTCACAATTAAACCACATATTTGCACCACGCAGTTCAACACATCACCGGGCTACAGTTCGCTACATCGTCCAAATGTCCACATTTAAACTTTAGATTCACCCAATTGCATTTAAAAGTTCTGAAACCCGGAATAAACCTTTTTTACTACAAAATCGACTATGGACAAAGCTACTTGTGTCCGCATCTAAAAGTCGAAGTCCAGAAAGAGCTACCGGTTTTCTAACCCTACACTCAGGTTATCGCGTCCCAAACCAGACGCACTGCCCTTCTCGCACGTTTCGAAAGTAACTGTGGCAAACATGCTTTTATGTACTTTCGCTGAAACGCGTGTTTGCGCCCCCGCCGGCCACATGAACGCTTACCGGTCACAGAGGAACAGGGCGCGGTCTCGAGCCGTCGGCGTCGACACGAAACGCACTGAGACACGAATGTCCAAATGCCACAATCTCTCACACAAATGCTTTCTTTTAGTTCACCATCTAATGAACACAAGCTCGGGGTGCCCTCAGCAAGCCCAAACGCTCCGACAAGCGTGTGAGGTTCCTGGATTCTTGAGAAGGGATGCCGTTGTGCTCGGTCATTATACAGCTCATCTTGAGTGGACTTAATTATAGGTTCAAAACCAATCACGTTCTCAGGTTCAAGACCCTGTCTGGCATTCTCCATACCTACTATCGAACCCACCTCCGATTCGATACTGTTTATTTTGAAGAGTGCTTCAGCACTCCCATCGTGTTTTCTCGGACAAATAGCAGTTACGCTATCCTGTGAACTAGAATCCCCTCTCTCTCTGAGTGAGATATACGTATGGTCTAGGACCATTGACGTGGTGCCTGCTGCTACCTCTGTCGGTACAAAACAATCAGTGGCCACTATATCAGAGCCTTCATGGCATTCGCTGCCATCTTCCCAATGACGTTCTAGCGCTCCTTCCATGGAGCTATTGAGAGGTAGCCCTACCCCTTCCCGAAATGTGCTCGGCCTCTGAGACGTTCTGATACACACCTCATTCTGAATGGAGCGTCTTTGTTCCCTGCTATCGAAGCTTTGCTCCACAACATTTTCCACAGCTTCTAGGTCGCCCATATCCAGGCGCTCTTCTTCATAGGTGCTTGGCCTCTCAGAGGTCCCCAAGCAGCTAACGGAAGTAATATGTTCCCAGCCAGAGGAGCTTTCCGTCGCTTCAACAAACTCCTCATGACTCCTGCCTTCTTGGCTGTCCACCTCTCTGCCTTCCTCTATCTGAGCTTCTCGCTCCGAAGTAAGGCTGTCGCGAGGCTCGAGGCCAACCTTGCAGGAATCGACTTCCCTCCAGCAAACGCTGCTATCGGAGCAAACATTCACCGCTTGCTCGACCTTCTGCATCGCCAGCTGCCCCCTTTTCGCCATCGCAAGCTCGAGTCGCCGCTCGAAGTCCACCCTCTCTAATTGGAGCTGCTGCTTCAGTATGCGTGTCTGACGCTCTAGCAACACTTTATTTTCACGCGTTACGCGCTCTAGCTCCTCCTTCTTAGCTCTAAGCACCAATTCAAGCTTTTCCTTCGCCGCCTTTCGTTCTGCAGCCCGTTGCTCACGCTCCCTCTCCATCCGCTCCTCGTACCATACTCTAAACTCCGCTCCCGTCAGTCCCATTTTATCCGCCAACTCAATTAACTCCCACGTGTTCGTCATCGTGTTAACCGCGTCAAAAAAATCTACTGGAAAAACAAACGACTTTGTCCTGTCGCGGACGCCAATTTGTGATGCGGGTTCTTGTTGCTGATTTGTTTTTCTCCCGGGCTGAGCCTCAGAGAGTTTTGTTAATAAGGACAAAGCCGTTCGGTTTCCAAGAAACACACAAAAAGTTTAATTGAAAAGTAAAAAGGCAAAGATTCCTCACAAAACAAAACACTTAATAAACAGTTGACTGGACATGACGAAACACATCTGTAAACACCCAACAAGAACGTTCAAAGTCAGTAACTAAACCTAACGTTCGAAAGAGGCTGAGCGATGGGAGTAGCGCAAGAGTATCGGTGCAGTCTCACCCACAAGTTGGTTTTCGGCGGTGATGAGAAACCGGAACGCCGTGACTCCTGCGTCAGTGCGTGGGCTGGACGAGGACGAGGGAACGCTGGCTGCTGGCGACACGTCGAAAAGCCCTACCAAATCGTGATGGTTTCGGCTTGAGGAGCGTGGACACGTCGGAGACGGGAGAACGCAGGCTGGTGGCGACGCGTCCGGGAACTAGGGTCGACCTAGTCAAGCAGCTGGGCGCACAGCTCGGGCCCGGAGCCCGACGGCTGTAGCTCGCCTGCCGGAACCGAAGTCCGCAGGCTCTGGAAAGGAGTTCAGGACCGGATGGCCACGGTCCTTTGGAGCGGGAACCCGACAGCAGGAGGCCCCGGCCGGTGGAAGTCCTGTAGGCTCGGGTCCGGAACCCAACGGCCCATCTTCAGCGCCCGGTCCGGTGACGACCTTCCGCTTGCACTGCCTGCCTCGAATTCCCCTTGCTCTGGTCCCCCCAGGCTCCTGCTTCAGCTCTGGCCCACTTGTCTCGTTCTCATTGGAGATACTGCTGTTTCGTGGTGTCAAGCCATTGGGCCTTGAAATCTCCGTGTTCGCTGCCCATTGGATGTTTTACCTTTTGTTTACTTCACGTCCTGCCACGCATCCTCGTGCTTGACGCTCTTTAACGTCGTCATTCTTGTTTAAGCAGCACCGCACGTGCACTCTGGTATTTCTCCTTTTGTTTTTTTTTCCGTGACGCGCACTTTTCGAAGGCGCGCACTTTGAACGCGCACCACACATCACACTGATGAGGAACAGACCGTTAGCTATGATATAGTAGAGGATAACGTTCTGTACTATGTTGGGGGATATCTCGTACGGCACATTAATATTTGACGAAATGTCCTTGAAGGAACATCTGCAGTATGGTGCAAAGCATGACATTGTGATGGGATTCTCCGATGACGGTAGGCAAAGAACACCAGCCGTGGCTAATTCAGCGCTCCTGACACTTGTGGCAGGCATTTCAAAAACGTGGATTCAGCCTGTTGCTTACACAGTATCAAGGACAAAACGCCCGCAGATACTCTTCATCATCTGATCATAACATTAATCAAGCAGCTGCAGGGAGCCCGGTTGTCTGTGAAGGCGCTCATCTGCGACCAGGGGGGAAGCAACATCACTTTGGCAAGTAAGCTAGGTGTGACGCCTGAAGAGCCGTTTTTTTTGTGCTTGAAGGTCACAAGATTTATTTCCTATATGACACACCACACTTACTTAAATGCAAAAGGAATAATCTCCACGCACCTCACAAGCTCCATATCGGGCAAGAAATTGTGGATTGGTCTTTCGTGACGCAGCTATACGAAAGCTCGCATCCTCTCAAATTCAAATTGGCGAAGAAACTAACCGACAACCACATTTACCGGAAGCCTTTCAATAACATGAAAGTTAAATATGCCAGCCAGGTGATGAGCGAATCGGTCTCAGTGGCCATTGATGTATTCATTGCTCTTGGCGTGTTGCCGGCATCCGCCAAACCAACAGCTAATTTTCTCGAGAAGATAGATTAGTTATTCGACTGTCTGAATAGCTCTTCTAGGCTAGGTGTTCGGAAGGGTCCGAACACCTAGCCTTTTTGCGGGAGTGCCTGTCGTTGGTCTAAAGGTGGAAATTTGACGGGCCTCGGTATCCACACACAGTTGAGGCATGGAAGGTAACCTTAAAGGCTATCCTTCTCCTCTGGGACGACCTCTTTCAAGATTTTGATTTTCGCGTTCTCTTGACTTCCTGGCTACATCAGGACCCCTTGGAGAACCTTTTCGGGCTTCTTAGGTTAAAGCATGGCTGCAATGACAACCCAAATGTGCTTCAGTTCACATCAGGTCTGAAACACATTTCTGTTGGTAAACTGGTTGCCCTTTTTTCGGAAGGAAACTGTGAACAGGATCGCAGCACTGTGTTGGCACAAATGTCAGAGCCACCTCATTCGCTTCCTACTACTTGTGATGCAGCACCAACAGTAGATATGCTTCCTGATGAGGAACAGCCCGTTAGTCATGATATAGTAGAGGATAACGTTCTCTACTATGTTGGGGGATATCTCGTACGGCAAGTTTTGTTGCACAGGCCTCCACACTGTGTGTGCAACACCCTTTTGAAGAATGCCGACCGCCAGCTTTGTGCATCACACCAGTATTTTACTATGTTTAGGCAAGCAACATCTCCTCAGATTTATTTGGCAATGTAACAATGCCTTCTGACGATTGCTTTCAGGATATTAACGCCATGGAAGCTTGCTTTTTGGAATATATCGGTGTTGTGGCGCACCTGCCTAATGTGAGTGGAGTTTTGGCAGGCATTTTGCACAGTTGTATGGGAAGGCAAAAATTCTGCTCTGAAGAATGCAAGAAAGCCTTTGTTCACCTCTTTGCAAGGATTCGCCTGTTGTGGCATATTCGCTTCGTGAACATCTCCTTGGCTAAACAACGCACCAGAAAATCTGCTGCAGCACGAAAAATGCGGAAGTTTTTGTAACGTTTAGGGTTCTGTTTGCATATTTGAGGTCTTGAAAAACTGAGCGCTCAGAAAACACGGACGACAAAAAGACACACATATGCGCAAAAGTAGGCGCTACTTCCATATTTTTGAGTCACCGCTACTTCTATAGCTGAGGTCACCATTTTCTGCCTCTGAAGCGGACATGTGTGTGTACTATTTATCTGCTTGTATTTCGTTTTTGTTTTTTTCATTAAGCGATATAGGTATGTTACGCTGAAGAATGCATAAACCCTTCGTGTTATTTTATGAGAACACTCTATAGTGGCTTCAGTATTTTGTAAATTTTTACTTAAGCTTTTATAAAGAAACCTGATGCTGAATAGAAAATGTAGCAATGTCTAACTCCGGTACGTTAGGGTTTTTGTATCATTTCCTCTTGCATCCTAAGTGTGCGGTGTGCCGTATTATCTTGTCTTACTCATGGGATGATTTTATATCGGGATACGTGCTGTGAACTTGTGCATAGTTATTACTGTTTTTCGTTTGTCTTTGTATATACGTATGTGCGGCAATGTGCACTGGATTGATACTAGGTTATTAGCATGCTGGCATGTGCGGTCCACTTTTGTATGCGACCAAAAACGTAAAACATTCAAGTTGTATTTGTACTGCGCAAACCGTACGTTTAGCCAATAAAACATTCAAACAAACTCTGCTCTTTATTCTTGTCTAATTTATGTGTACACGTAAACAAAAACAACATCTTACTTAGAATAAGTAATGCACAAATAGGTGGATGGGCAGACCATCAATCAGAACGCAATGATGGCCGTTTTCATCATGTGGCGGGTTGCGCAACAGGAAGAAGGTCGCGTGCTCGCCGTCTGAATACCTTCCACTTGCTCAATTTGGCTTGCTGGTGCATCCCAATTGAATTTGGCGCTAAATCCCCCCTCCCCTCGCCACTCGGATCCTCAGTCCTCATCAAGATGGCGTCCCCCAGTGCATGTCTGCAATGCGCCGCCATGTTTTCGTACCACCCCCAAACACCAGGCGTTCGTCCGGTGCTGCGAGCGAATATTGCGTTCCATGGAGGGTATAGGAAGTTTCACTCCCCTAGTTCCGTCGCCTGGCGTGGCAGCGCCGCCGTGCCGCAACGAAATGAACGCTGGCGAGCACACGCACGGCGTCACGCCGGAACGTACTGGCGTTTTCACTGAGGCATGTAGTCATGTTCTCACATGACAGCACCTCATGATTATCATGTTTGCGCCAGTCACATACCGTTGTCATCCATGGACATCACGTAATACCAAATTTTGCATATGTGAAGCTAGCGAAACGACCACGAGCACATCGTCAATGTGGCATGTAGGGATGTTGTTACTTCACAACATCACTATCGTGATTATCATGTTTGCATGTGTCATTTACCTATATCGTCCGTTTGCGTCACGTAATACCAGTTTTGGTACATGTGACGGTAGCGAAACATCCGCTAACGCATCAAGAGCGTGGCATGTTGTTACATGACACGCATCTCATATTTATCATGTTTTCACCAGTATCATATCTTTGTCATCCATTCCCATCCCGTAACACCGAATCTATTATAAGTGAAGCTAGCGAAACGACCGCCAGCGCATCATGAGCGTGGCACGTAGTGATGTTGTAACAAGACACCCATCTCATGATTAGCATGTTTGCACCAGTCACATACCCTCGTCATTCATTCATGTACCGTATTACCAAATCCGGTATATATGACGCTAGCGAAACGACCGCGAGTGCATCATGAGCGTGGCGTGTAGTCATGTTGTTATATGAGACGCAATTCATGATTTTCATGTCAGGGTCTGTCGCTTGTGTTCGCCATGCAATTATGTCGTACCATAACAATTTTGCAACATGCGATGTGAACGAAACCAACGCAATCGCTGCAGCACCATGGCACGTACATCATAACATTCATGACATCCATAACATGATTTTTATATTGTCACTAGTTAAATATATTCTTCACACAGTCATGTTATGCCATATCAAGTTTGGTGTTGATACCATTATCGAAACAGCCAGGAGTGCTAGAAGTCGTAGGCGGCTAAATCGATAGATAGATACGCTCAAAGTTGCCGAAGTACGCTAAGAAATGCTTCGGATTTAACAGCTGGCTTGACGTGAATACCGTGTGACAGAAAAAGAGCAAGCGCTAGTGAACCTAACGCTAGGTGAAGACAGGTTCAAACGAAGCATCATCACAGCAGCGGCAGCGTCTCCGTAATTTTGCGCATCATTATGGTCATTATCATCTACATATTATTGTGCTATTTCGGGCAGTATAGAATGCGAACACGCTGTGGAGGTTCCCAACGAATTCTTTTTAAGCAAATAAAAGAGGTGTAGCAACCTTGTTTGGGCGGCGCGCACCCGCAAACGAAAAAATAAAGTGCCGCCATATCCGCGAAGGTAATGATGATGAGTAGGTGAAGCCCCGGAGGTAAACGTGGTAGATCATGAATGTTCCATAGTGCTTGCCCACTCGATTTTATTACAAAGCTCCCTCTAGCGTACGTCGCCACACCAAATCGAACGATTGCCTTCCACCAATGACACGCACCACACGTGACATCATTCCTATTTTATAACATCTTGCATCTTTCATCATCAACTACAAGTGCCGTCGTCTAGCTTATAACATCTTGCATCTTTTCATGGATGAATGTATGGATGGATACGGCTGTACCCCTTAGATCGGGTGGTGGCTAACGCATACAAGCCGTATTACTTAGTGAACCAAAAACTAGATTTACTTTTTTTTAATAGTGAGGTTGAGGACACGTACTTTGCAGTGAAAGGCTTACTTTTCACTCATGCCTTGACTTAAGCCACCAGTCAGATAACCTCCTTCTAGGTAATTCTACCCGCTCAAAGCCTATTTTCTCCTCCCTCTCCCTAAACCCCGCTGCTTTGAAAAACTCTGCGCCATCATCCTGCACTATAGGGTGAAGCCCTTTACAAAAGAACATTATCTAGTGTTCGGCAGTTTCTTCCTCCTCTCCACATGCACTGCATACCGTGTCTACTGCTTCCTATTCGGCCCGATAAGTCTTAGATTGCAATACTCCCGTCCTCGCCACAAACACTAGAGAACTACCTGAGTATTATCATAGATCCTTTCCTTGGTAATTTCCTGCTTAAAAGTTCGATAGATCTCTAGTGCGGACTTCTTAATCATGTCAATGCTCCACATATCTGTTTCAGTTTCCTTCACCTTCTTCTTAACGGATAATTTATTTTGTTTGTCCACCTGCAGTTTTCTAAGTATTTACCCGTCAATTCTTCGGTTCGCTTCCTCCATTTTGTATCGACATTCTTCATGTACAAGCAGCTAAAAACCTTCTTAGGCCAATGCTCTTCCCCCATTTCTCTCAATCGTTTCTCAATTTTATCTTGCTGCTATCTTTTCTGCCCTCAAATGATGTCCAACCCTTATTATCTTGTACTCCCGTATCTGGTGTACGGGAGCTCCTAAGGCAAGCCTACCTATTCCACGTTGCTTAATTTCTAATCTTGCTTGAACTTCTGATCTCATGCACAAGACCGCATTGCCGAACGTCAGACAAGGAACCATGACTCCTCTCCTTATTCCTCTCACAACATCGTACCTATTGTAATTTAAGTGCCCTCTTTTTCATTACCGCTGCATTCCTATTACCTTTATTCGTCACGTATATTTCGTGTTCCCTTAGGTACTCGGCCCCCTTGCTTATCCATACGCCCACATAGTTGTATTTATCTGTTATCTCTAGCGTGCCTTCCTGTATTCTTAGCTAACTACCTTCATTTTCATTAAAAATTATGACTGCTGCTTTTTTTACTGAATCTGAAATCTAACCTATCTCCCTCTTTACCGCAGATGTCCACCAATCTCTGCAAATCTTGCTTGTTGTCGGCCATTAGCACTATACCATGTGCGTACATCAATGCTGGTAGTGCCTGTTCAATGAGGTTTCTTTGTTTGACGAAAGAAAGGTTAAAGCCCAGTCCACTTCCCTCTAGTTTGGCCTCTAATCCTTGTAGGTACAACAAGAACAATAAGGGTGACAGGGGACACCCCTGCCTAAGCCCCAGTTTGACCTCTGCAGGCTTGGAAATCTTTTTTCCCACTTTAAAACTACCTTGTTACCTTTATAGATATCATTTGAAAGATTAGTGACTACATGTTTCACGCCTAGTGTGTCCAGTATTCCCCACGATTCCTCTTGAACCACGCTATCGTACGCTCCCATGATATCCAAAAATGCTAGCCCCAGGGGCCTGTGTTCCTTTTCTGATAATTGGATGCACTGCGTCAGTGAGAACAGATTGTCTTCCAACCTCCTGTGTTTCCGAAACGCATTCTGCAGTTCCCTCTGCCCCCCCTCATCCTCTATCAATGCCTGCTGTCTTTCCTTTATGCTCTGCATCGCCAGCCTGTAGACCACTGATGTCACTGTTATAGAACGGTAGTTGTTTATGTCAGCTTTGTTCCCTTTCCTTTATAGATCATGCTCATCCTGCTAAGTTTCCATCCATCGGGAACTTCACCATCGATTATTAGTTTGCTCACTGCCCCTCTCAAAGCCTGCTTACACTTCGGACCTAATGACTTTAACAGCATAATTGGAATCCGATCTGGGCCTGTTGATGTACTACTAGGAACCCTTTTCTCAGCCCTTTCCCACTCTCGTTGTGAAAATGGAGCCATTGCGCCACTTGACTGATCCTTGTCTAATGTGGTGCATAAAGCACTTCTTTGTTGATATTTATCTTTCACCCTTGTTCTTATATATTCAATAGCTTCATCCCCTTCTACCCTAGCACCTTGGGCTGCAGTTATAAACCTCTGCTCTAGGCTCGTCTCATTTCTTAGGGAGTTTAGATGGTTCCAAAATTTCGCAGCTGCCTTTCTATCTTTCTTATGTAATTCTGCCAGCCACTGAGCTCCCTTTCTTCTGATATTTTCATTGAATTGAAGGGATGCATCCCTTCTACAGCTTATAAAGGTTTTCAATTTTCTTTCAATAACCTCTGTCGGTTCACCCCGCTGCTTAGCATGCCTGTGTTACATAGAGGCTTCCTGCCATTTTGCTATGGCTCTCCGATCTTCCTCATCCCACCAACTTTTGGGCATGTGTCATCTTTTCCGGGGTGACTTGTCACGCGTCTTAGCAAACTCTACCTCAAACAGTCTAGTTAGATTCGTATATGTCCACGCTGTTTTATTATCCTGCGTGATTACTTTCTTAATTTGGTTGGTGGCTATTTGAATTTGCCTTTCTGGATAAACATTTTCCTGTAGTTGCTTATCTTGTCTCCTTCCCACTTTCACTGCTCTTCCAAAACTTAGCCTGATACGTTTGTTATCACTACCCAGATTTTTGGAGCCATCTTCATCTATGTGCATTCCCCTGAGCTTATCATACATCCTATGTGACGTCAGTGCATAATCTATCGTCGACTGCAGCCTTCCTACCTCCCATGTTATTAGCTCTTCACACTTCTCGGTACTGTTGCAAATGATCAAATCAAGCTTTCCACACATATCCATGATCATTTTGCCTGTCGGGTCGGTATACCCATCTATATCTCCTATATGCGCAATCATATCTCTTAGTATGATTATCTCGCACTCTCTTTCTAACTCCTAATATCCTTTGATATACACTCTACCATTGCCTGGTTTTCCTTCTTCTCTGGCCTTCGCTCCCGTCCACAAGTACACGAAACCAAGGAGTGTCGTTTGACCTGCCACTTTCCCTTTTAGCCATAAATGTTCCTTGCACTCCTGCTTGACCCTTTGCCAGTCTGTACTTTTATGAATGAATGCCCCAATACCACCCCCCTTTCTGCTGCCTTCTGTTCTATTACAATATTCCCACGCGTAGTCCGCATTGTTAGGAGGTTGTTCCATGTCCCTTAGATGTGTTTCTACAAAACCGTATACCATCGGCCTCTCCTGCCTTTGCTGTTCTTCTATCTCTTCCCACTTCAGCCTGTTCCTACCACCCTGCATGTTAATATACACTATGTTTGAATTGGCTCGGTGCTCGTGGCAATATCTATTTCTGCCCGGATTCTACCTATCTTAGATACTGGTGCCAATTTGGAATCGCATCTTTCCATACTACCTGCAAAAGAGTCTCCCTAGTTGTTTTCCTCGTTCCTAGCTATCCTGCACCTCGAAGTGCCCGCTTGCCCCCCAAAAAAGCTACTGCGCGTCCTGCAAGTCGCCAACCCACCTCATGAACTTGCCGCCCATCGAAATGATTTCTGTCTCGTTGAAAACCACCCCTCCTATGCAACTTTCTGTTTATTTCCACCATCTCAAAGCCTTTCTCTCGACTCATCCGCCATTACTTTTGATTTGCCTTGACAGCCGCTCTTTGCAGATTGCTATCACGCACCGGTAACTCCGGTATCGTGCATATCACTACCTGTCCCTGAAGAGAAGTGGCGCGCATGTCATCGACGCCTTTCGCCAGTAGGGTTGCTAGTCCTGCTGTATCTTTATTTAGGACATCGTTTAAACCGCCTGAAATTATCACGAGGTTTCGTTTATCAGCTGTTTTTTTAGTTTTGCGCTCAGTTGCCTTATGACTGCTTCCAGCTTGCGTCCTGGGAACGCTCCTACTGCAACCCTGTTGTCACCCATCACCCTCTCTTTGATGCCTTCTATGCCTTGATTGAAATTCGAGTCCCCGGGGTTATCACATTCTGTGACTTTTCAGCTGGAGCGTCCTGCAGCTGGGGGTTACTTGCACATGTGACACGGGCTGCTTTGTCTCCTCCCAGCCCCACCACTACATAGCTGAAGCTGGCCCTTACGACAATTAAACCGGCTGAACCTGTTTTTTCCAAACTTGCTTGCTCTTTCTTCACCGCCATTCTGGTTACCGGTTCTCTACTATTCTCTCTATAGGCCGCTCCTCTGTTCACCTTGGCTTGTGCTTACTCGGCGGACTTCAGCCTTTCTCCCGTTGCACTGTTTTTCTCTTGCCCTGTCGCCAACGCAGTCTCGAGCTCGGTGATTCTCATCAGCAGTTCACTTTGGGCAACCATGATTTTCTCCATTTTTTCCTCTACCTCACATTGCCTACACTTTGCGTCAGCCTCTTCTGCGTGCGCTTCTACACTTGGGTCCACTTTCAAACCCACTCCACATCCTGAACACTTTACAGTCTTTTTAATCATGTATTTTTGACACCAATTGTGCCTATACTCGATATTTGCTAAACTTGAGCCCTGACCTACGAAATAAAGAAAGTCTAAGCTCTACTACGACAATTTGCGTGTTCAATGTACGCGCATCTCCCCCACTGGGTGCAAAAGAAAGAACAACAACAAAAAATTCAAACACACACACACGCACTAACTGATAAATACCTGGTGACTGGCCCTCGAAAAAGTCGTACCATAAATTAAGTGCTACAAAAATTTCAACTGCTGCCTTGTAATTATAAAGACAAGCTCAAAGCGTGCAAAAACACTTATCTGTGCAGTCGATCAGGAGCGCTCAAAAAACATGCCCATCCACCGTGACAGTCCGAACCGTACCCTACATGGATGGATGGATAGATATGGCTGTACACTTTAGATCGGGCGGTGGCTAGCGCCACCAAGCCGTAATACTTAATGAACTCAAAACTATATTTATTTATTTTTTCCTACAAGGGACGGTACTACAGGGACGGTACCGCCATCTAGTGAACACTGCAAGAACTAAACTAGAGGTGGCTGCAAATAGGAGACGCACAGCCCACGCCTTAAGGAGCTTCGCCCCTAAAAAATGAAGAGGGCGCCAGGCAGTGTCACTTGAGGCGGAGGTTCACGTTCCGAGCTTACATCAATTGTGGATCAGGCGTCCTTTTTCTTCGTTCCTGTGGGGTAGGTCTACAAGTGGCGATCTAGAAAACAGAGAATGGCTCATCTCAACGCGCCGTCAACTGAACAAGCCTCATGGCTGTATGCAAAGAAGGCGCAGCATAATCACAGCGAAATCTAGAAGAGCAGTCTTTCAAAGCCATTCAAAACACTCATTGGGCAACTACTGCAAGCACACTTGCTTGATACCTACTAAGGCATTATTAATTAAAGCTTTAGTTTGTAGGCCACGTTTTGCTATGCTATTTTTCGTCATTCTTCTGAGAAGCGTGGTATCCGCGAAACACTTGGAATGAATTTTTGCCTATTGTTCATGAAGTTGCTGCTGACGATCAGGAATTTCGGCTGAAGTGGTTACGCACCAAAGGTAATAGGGGAACAAGAACAAGGTTTTGTAATGGGTTGGAGCATTCGACGAACCACTCGTTACGCTACTCTCTTTGTGAAACGTTTTATAAGTTGTAAAAACGGTATCCTTTCTGGACAATAAGCCTGCCTAAGACATGTTTGCGCTCAAGTCTTAAGCGCCGGCGTGGCTTAGTGGTAGAATACTGGCCCGGCACACAGTGTTGACTCAGGTTCGAGCCAAACAGAGTTCTTGGTGTTCTTAACTTATAAATTTTAAATGCGAAGCATGTCTCTGTGAACTTCGGTGACTCGGACTCTATCTATCTATCTATCTATCTATCTATCTATCTATCTATCTATCTATCTATCTATCTATCTATCTATCTATCTATCTATCTATCTATCTATCTATCTATCTATCTATCTATCTATCTATCTATCTATCTATCTATCTATCTATCTATCTGTCTGTCTGTCTGTCTGTCTATCTATCTATCTATCTATCTATCTATCTATCTATCTATCTATCTATCTATCTATCTATCTATCTATCTATCTATCTATCTATCTATCTATCTATCTATCTGGCCACCTACGACATTTAGCTCTCCTGGCTGTTTCGATTAAGGTATCGATACCAAACTTGGTACGGCGTAACAAAGCTGTATGATGAGCATGAATGACTTGTCCTATATCATCCCCCGACGACCACTTGACTCTACAAAGCGACCTCCACCGCATTAATGGCTGGTGTAACAAATGGTTAATGTCCCTGAACACGGAAAAATGTAAAATAATCTCCTTTACGCGCAAACAAAACGTTTGCACTTTTCACTACACTATCAATAATTCTGCTCTATCACGGGCATCATCCTATAAGTATCTTGGTGTCCATTTCACACCCAATCTCTCCTGGTCTCACCACATCACCACCATTAGCGCGAAAGCCTCCAAGTCCTTAGGATATCTACGCCGTAATTTACATAGCTGTCCCGCTCAAGTCCGTCAACTAGCCTATCAAACCTTTGTCCGTCCCCAGCTTGAATCTGCCGCTCCTATCTGGTCCCCTTATCACAACTACTTAATTAACATGCTTGAAGCTATTCAGAATAGGGCAGCCCGTTTCATTTCACGCAATCATGACTATCGCAGCAGCATAACGCAAATAAAAACAATCTTTCTCTTCAATTCCTGAGCACTCGTCGCGACTTTCCCTTCTTTGCCTCTTTCACAAATACGTGTACACCAACAGACCCCTCCCACTCGATGTTCCTTCCATTACTTCACGTAGGTTGCATAATCACTTCAGTTTCAAGCGATTATACGGGGCAACTGATTCATTAAACTCATCTGCTCTTCCTCGCGCCACACGTTTGTGGAATGGTCTTCCAGATAACATCGACTCTGTATCAGACAATAATTCTTTCCGTCAGTTGCTGCTTACTCTCTTCTCACAATAGACTTGCCACTGTTTTGCACATTTTTTTTAGTGTCGGATTTGTGACCGATTATGTTTGTTGCACACTGTAAATGTTTTCTGTGTATGGGCATAGGTTCTGCGTTTTTTGGTGCTTTTTCTATTGTACGTTCTGCAACATATAAACAAACTACGGCACGTCGTTGAGGTAAAGCCAGCTGGCTATCTTTGGTTGATGTCGCCTTCATATGCTATAATGACTGTATTCGGTTCCCACTGTGGTGTGTGCACTACAAAATCGCCTTTTATTTTTTCTTGTTGTCACCTGTTAACTTTAACTTATATTGCAAACCGCGTCATATTTTTATTGTGCTGATACGCTTTGTAACGCGTGAATTAATTTTGTGTGATCTGTAAAATTTCACCAATTACCCCCCTTACTCAATGCCCTGTAAAGGGCCTGTATGGAATTATAAATAAATAAATGAATAAATAAATAATCTTTTAAATCCTTTCATGTATGTCATGAATGTTGTGATTTATACTTCATGGTCTTGCTGCTCTTGCGGTGCTTTCGTTCACATGACTTGTTGCAAAACTGGTATGGTGTGGCATGATTGCATGGCGAACACAAGTGACAGGCCCTAAAATTAAAATTATGACATGCGTGTCATGTAATAACATGACTACAAGTCACGCTCATGATGCGCTCGCGGTCATTTCGCTAGCATCACATACTACTTTCGTTATACGACACGTGAATGGATGACGAAGGTATCTCACTGGTGCAAACTTGATAATCATGAGATGCGTGTGATGTAAAAACATGGCTACATGGCACGCTCATGATGTGCTGGAGGCCATTTCGCTAACTTCACTTATACCAAGTTTGGTATTACAGTATGTAAATAGATAATAGAGGTATGAGACTGGTGCAAACAAGATAAACATGAGATGCGTGTCATGTAGCAGCATGACTATATGCCACGTACATAATGTGCTCGTGGCCGTTTTTCTAGCTTCATATGTACCAAATTCGGCATTACGTGACGTGAACCGACGACATAGGTGAATTACCTATACAAATATGATAATCACGGCATGCGTGTCATGTAACAACATCCCTACATGCCACGCTCATGCGCTCACGGTGGTTTCGCTAGCTTCACATATGCCAAATTTTGCATGGTGTGACGTCAATGGATGACGAAGGTATGTGACTGGTGCAAACATGATAATCATGAGATACGTGTCATGTGAAAACATGACCATACAGTAACATAGTAAACTATGTTGCTCTATGACATGAATAAATGCCACAGTCAAGGCACCAATACTCTTCAAATTGACCCGGCGCACGTGCGCGCCGGCGTTCGTTTTGTCGCGTCACGCCGGCGTTGCCACGCCAGGCGCCAGTATTGCCTTATACTCGCAGTCACGCGCTGCGTTGCTTTGACGCATGCGCATTTCAGCGCTTCCGGCGTCCGTCCGTGTCTAAACGAGGCCGACGCAGTGCTGTCTGGATAACGCATTGGCGCCAAATGCAGCAGCATGTCGCATTTTGCGCTGTCTGCCGTCGGGCCACGACGAAGGACGCTGATCGCACTGGTCGCGCTTGGCATCAGACTATAGAATGCTCGCATTTTGCTAAAGTAGCGTCACTGCGCTTAGCGTGCACGCGCGTGAACTTTACGTTGGAGTATATTGGGCCATTCATGATGCACTCGAGGCCGTTTCGTTAGCTCCTCATATACCTGGTTTGGTTTTACGTGACGTCAATGAATGACGAAGGTATACGACTGGTGCAAACATGATAGTCATGAGACGCGTGTAATGCAAGAACTTGACAACATACGAAACTCATAGCGTGCTCGCAGCCAGTTCTCTAGCTCCACATATACTAAATTTGGCATCACGTGACGTGAACAGATGATGAATGTAAACGACACAATTAAACATGATAATCATCACACGGAAGTCGTATAGGGCATAGTTGACCTCCACCTGTTAACTTTGTGGTGATTTGAAAGTGGCATATCAACCTTCCTCATTCGTGCTTCGCATATCATCGATTCCCTTTGTGCGTGAGATCTGCTTATTTTTATAAGCGTAGCGTTTTTAGCGAACTTCGGTGACATTGAGTCTGTCTGTCTGCCTGTCTTTCTGTCTTTGTGTCTGTTTGTCTATCTATCTATCTATCTATCTATCTATCTATCTATCTATCTATCTATCTATCTATCTATCTATCTATCTATCTATCTATCTATCTATCTATTTATCTATCTATCTATCTATCTATCTAACTATCTATCTATCTATCTAACTAGCCGCTTATGACATTTAGCTCTCCTGAACGTTTCAATAATGATATAGATAACAAACTTGGCATGAGAAAACATGACTGTATGTAGAACATATTTGACTAGTCATAACATGCAAATTGTGACATATATTTTATGAAAGTCATGATTTACATTTAATGATCTTGCAGCTCTCGCGGTGATTTCGTTCACATGGCATGTTGCAAAACTGGTAAGGTGTGACAAGACTGCATTGCAAACGGAAGCGACAGATCTTAAAGTAGAAATCATGACTTACATGTTATATAGGCCATAAATCATGAATACATGCCATGCTAATGGTGCATTTGCGGTCGTGTCACTTGCTTCACATATACTAAATATGGTATTACGAGACGTGAATGCGTGACTAAGGTATGTGACTGGTGCAAACATGATAATCAAGTGCGTGTCATGTGACAACATGACTACATGCCACGCTGATGTTGCGCTCGCGGCCGTTTCTCAAGCTTCAACAATACCAAGTTTGGTGTTACGTGAAGTGAATGAATGATGAAGATGACTGGCGCAAGCATGATAATCATCAGATGCGTGTCATCTAAGGACACGACTACATGCCTCAATCAAGGCACCAATACACTTCAATGGGACCCGGTGCGCGTTCACGCTGGCGTTCGTTTCGTCGCGTCACGACGGCGATGCCACGCCAGTGTGATGTAGTACCTCAAAAATGCGAGCATAGCAGACGACAGTACCACATCATTTAGAAGATGAGAAGAATGAAGAGGCATTGCAGCGCGCCCATTGAAAAAAGAAGAGGAGACGCTCGCGGAGAACAAAGCTGTTCGGACGCCGGCAAGACGACGCAAGGGAGCCTAGGGCGAACCCGCAACTACGCGCGAGGTTCGAAAGGCCGGGTTCCTGTCCTCGAGCCATTGACGTCCTCGGGGCACGGCGTGTCGGGCGTGTCGGCGTGGCCAAGCTCGAGTTCTCGGTGATTGGTCCTGTGGACATCTCCGGTACGGCGAGAGCCTTCGAAAGACCGGAGCTGCTGATCATGTCCACCGAGCCGACGTCGCTGACAGTGTGCGGCTACGCTTAGACCTGGTGATGCCCCTTACAATGGTATGCTGACCTGGAACGCAAGCGGCGACAGCATCCGAGCACGCAACGGGTCCCACTTCAAGGCACCGGGCTACGGCACAGACTGTGAGACTGTTTACTCTTTTCTTTCGTGTGTGAACTGCGTGCGTGTACGACTGATAGTACTGTATGTGCAATAGTTTTTTTTTGTTCGTCCAATATAACTCCCGTTTTTTTCCTCACTGTCTCCATCTTCCTCGCGTCACACGCCTTGCTATGTGACGAACCTAACACACGACATATCTGGTGTCCGCGAGACAGGACTACTCTTGTTACATCTAAGAAGAGTATCACATCGCATATGTATGTGTGACGGTCAATGATGGAGGCAGATAAGCTGACGGCGATTGGAAAGGAATTGGGGTTAAGTGGCTCAGCACTGAAAGATTGGATGGACCAAGAACGCGCACGCGAAAAAGAGGCACGTGACGCTCGTCTGGCTGAACGAAATGCCGCGAAAGAAGCCGAGGCAGAGGCAGTCGCTAGATTACAAGCAGAGAAGGAAGTTCTTGAGCTCAAGTTAAAGTTGCATCAGTTAGGTGTGACAGCAGGTAGCACAACTACTGGGCAGCTTACCGAGGGTGCGCCCGTAGGCACCACGCAGAGCTACCAAAGTCCACATAAACTCATCCCAGCCTTTAAAGAGGAACGCGATGAGCTAGACGCATATATACAGCGATTTAAGCGCGTCGCTGCTAGTCAAGACTGGCCGCAAGACAAATGGGCCCTATCACTAAGCCTTTGCTTGACCGGAGAGGCATTGAGTGTAGTTGGTAGGATGGCACCAGAACATGCCACGAACTACGTAACGTTGAAGAAAACGCTACTACAACGCTTTAGGTTCACAGAAGAAGGCTATCGGACAAAATTTCGATCAGCAAAACCAGATAATTCTGAAATGGGCACGCAGTTTGCCGGGCGTCTATTAGGTTATTTTGACCATTGGCAAGAAATGGCCAAGACAGACCGGACCTACGATGCTCTGCGGGACAAAATTGTCTCAGAGCAGTCTCTCGCACAATGCCATGAGGAACTCGCTGTGTTTCTTAAAGAAAGAAACTGTGAAAGCCTTGAAAAACTTGCGGAGGCTACAGACCACTACTTGGAGGCCCAGGGGTTGATTAACCTTAGCAAATCTAAAGGCGATATCCTGAGCAAGCCTCCAGGTCAAATACGAACGTCTGAGCGGCAAGATGACAAAGAGAAATCGCAGTGTTTCCTTTGCAACAAAAAGGGTCACAGAGCTGCTGATTGCTGGACAAACACAAAGGGTTTCAGGTACAAAGCAACCCTTTTGTGAAAAATGCCGCCGCACTGGGCATAAAACAGGTGACTGCTCCAAAAGGGCCAACAGCGTTGAGAAGGCCTCATGCTCTTTTCAACAAAGAGATGGAGCCAAGATAATTAATTTAGAGTCGAAGGCTTCGCTTTGTGTTCCTGATAGTCCGGAGTGCGCAGAAACGCACCCAGCCAAGCTGAAAAAAAAATTGATGCCCACGGGCGAAGGTGTACTCGAAGGATATCCTGCAACAGTACGGCGACATACCGGATGCGATTCAGTCATTGTCAACAGGTCTCTTGTGGCGGATAGCAAGCTGACTGGAAAGATTTCTTCGATTTACCTCCTGGACGGACGGTTGATGAAGCTGCCTGAAGCACACGTGGAAATTTTTTCACCGTTCTTCACTGGCAAAACTCGAGCCCTTTGTATGGATACTCCTTTATATGATGTCTTGGGAAACGTGGAAGGCGTTCGAGATGCTCACAATCCTGATAACGATTGGAAGAGCCGTCTTTACACCCAGAACACTGCAGAAGAGAATTCTGGCGCAGAAAAATCCGGTTCTGCACACGGACTCTTGTATGCAAAGACTTCAACATCGGCTTCAAAGAAAACACGTTTCAAGACAAAAGTTTCTGCAGTAAACCGACAGGCAGGAAATCCACATCTACTTCCGGCTCCAGTTATTAACCCCTTAGACATCAGCCCACAGGACTTTAAAACCAAACAGTAGGAAGACAGCAGCCTACGGAAATGCTTCAAAGCCGTTAACAAAGAGGTCAAGACAAGGTTTGGTAAAATATTGTTCTTCACGAAGGACGAAATCCTCTATCGCAATTACACCCTTCACTCTAAGAGGCAGGTGAATCAGCTTGTGGTACCAAGGTGCCTCCGACAATTTGTTATGAAAATGGCCCACGAAGGCATCCTTTCGGGCCATCAGGGAATTAAACGAACTACCGACCGGGTACTCGAAGAGTTCTACTGGCCAGGGGTTCAGTGAGACATCACACGATTTGTTAAATCGTGTGATATATGTCAAAGAACTATTCCCAAGCACTTCGTGGGTCGTGTACCTCTCGGCAACACTCGTATAATTGACACCCCTTTCAAGAGAGTAGCCATTGATATAGTGGGTCCATTATCACCGATGTCAGAGGGCGGAAACAAGTACGTACTGACAATGGTGGACATGGCAACGCGTTATCCCGATGCTGTAGCACTGCCGAGCATCGAGACGGAGAAAGTCGCTGAGGCACTTCTGGAGATGTTTTCTCGTGTAGGTGTCCCACGGGAGATAATCAGTGACAGAGGCACGTCATTCTCGTCACGCCTAATGAAGGAGCTAAGCCGACTTCTCTCCTTCAAACAATTGCCAACAACCCCATATCATCCCATGGCTAATGGCCTTGTAGAGAGGTTCAGCGGCACCCTGAAACAATGATAAAAAGAATGTGTCAGGAGTGTCCGAAGAAATGGGATCGGTACCTGGCACCCTTACTCTTCGCTTATCGCGAAGTTCCCCAGTCGAGCTTAGGCTTCTCCCCGTTCGACTTGCTCTACGGCCGTTACGTCAGAGGTCCCCTGGCGATATTGAAAGAATTATGGGCCGCTGATCATCTTGATGATGATGTGAAAACAGCCTGTCGGTACTTAGTCGAACTGCGGAAATGTCTTGAAGACACCTGCCGATTAGCCAAAGAGGAGCTTCAGAAAGGAAAAATGACACAGAAGAAGCATTGTAACCGAAAGACCAGACAACGTCAATTATCCCCTGGAGACAAGGTTTTACTTCTGCTTCCATCGGATACCAACAAATTGGCTCTGACGTGGAAGGGACCATTTTATGTCCTTGAAAAGAGAAATAATGTCGATTATTTAATAGATCTCGGTACCAGCAGCACAATATTCCATATCAACCTATTGAAAAAGTATGAGGAACCGCTGCCTGCCCCACCACATGAAGCATCAGCTGTTTGCCGGGCGGATGAGACCGAAAGCGACGAGCTACCATGGGTTCCATTACAACGAAAGGACTAATGCATCCAGTGTCATACGCAAGCCGTAGACTACAACCACGTGAAGCTGCTTACGCTACAGTAGAGCGAGAAGCCCTGGCTCTTACGTGGGCGGTTCGGAAATTTCACATCTACCTATTTGGACGAACATTCATTCTACAGAGTGACCACAAACCGCTTGTGTACATCAAGTCGACCAAGCATGTGAACAACCGCGTGTTACGGTGGAGCCTCATTCTTATGGGGTACGACTTTTCGGTCGAGTATATCAAAGGCAGAGACAACATAGGCGCAGATTACATGAGCCGTTTGCCAACTCTGTGAGCAACATCTATATGAAGAATCGATGCTCAGTGGTATTAATAGCTTATGATGTGAACCTTACAGCGCGATACAAGTATCATGACGCTTTAGTTCTGTGACTTGTTTCTATTTTTTTCTGGTTTGTACTTCTGGGACCGAATGTGCCGAGTGTGCGGGGCTCGGAACTGCTATAGTGTGCAGTGGTGCTTACGTGTGTGTTTCCGTCTGCATACCAACGTGTCCACCGTGCCCCGTGCCCCAGTGCCCTCAAGTTCTTCTACCGGAAGAACTTTCTTAAGTGGGGGGTGATGTGATGTAGTAACTTAAAAATGCGAGCACAGCAGACGACAGTACCACATCATTTAGAACATGAGAAGAATGAAGAAGCATTGCAGCGCGCCCATTGAAAAAAGAAGAGGAGACGCTCGCGGAGAACAAAGCTGTTCGGACGCCGGCAAGACGACGCAAGGGAGCCTAGGGCGAACCCGCAACTACGCGCGAGGTTCGAAAGGCCGGGTTTCTGTCCTCGAGCCATTGACGTCCTCGGGGCACGGCGTGTCGGCGTGGCCAAGCTCGAGTTCTCGGTGAGTGGTCCTGTGGACATCTCCGGTACGGCGAGCGCCTTCGAAAGACCGGAGCTGCTGACCATGTCCACCGAGCCGACGTCGCTGACAGTGTGCGGCTACGCCTAGACCTGGTGATGCCCCTTACAATGGTGTGCTGACCTGGAACGCAAGCGGCGACAGCAGCCGAGCACGCAACGGGTCCCACTTCAAGGCACCGGGCATCGGCACAGACTGTGAGACTCTTTACTCTTTTCTTTCGTGTGTGAACTGCGTGCGTGTACGACTGATAGTACTGTATGTGCAAAAATTTTTTTTTTCGTCCAATATAACTCCCGTTTTTTTCCTCACTGTCTCCATCTTCCTCGCGTCACACGCCTTGCTATGTGACGAACCTAGCACACGACAGCCAGGCACCGATTTGCCTGCCATATACTAGCAGGCGTGCGTCGCGCTGCGTTGCTTAGACGCATGGGCGAGTGAGCGCAGCGGGCGTTTCTCCGTCATGAAGAGAAGCAGACGCAGTGATGTCTGGGTAACATCATCTCCGCGAAATGCACAATGTTGCATTTTGAGCCGCTTTCCGCCTGGCTGCGCCGACAAACGCTGGTCGCGCCGGTCGCTCTTAGCGTTATAATATTGAGTGCTCGCGTTGCTAGCGCAGCGTTGCTGTGCCCAGTGTGCACGCACTTCGCCGTTCCATCGGAGTGTATTGGGCTATTCATGAGGCGCTTGTGGCCGTTCCACATATGCCAATTTTAGTATCAGTTTACGTGAATAGATGACGAAGATAAATAACACGTTCAAACAAGTTAATCATGACAAGGAAGTAATGTACGGTCTAGTTTACCCCTGCCTCGTAACGTTGTGCTTAATCTAAAGTAACATATTAACCTTCCTTATTCGTGCTTTGCATATCATAGACTCCAACTGTACGTGGGATCTGCGACTTTTGTGCAGTAATGACTAGTGCGGACATTGCAGGTGTAGGACAACATTGAATGATCCAAGTATGAACGGTTACCTGTGCAAGTAGAATTGCAAATCATAAACTTGTCGCCCATGGCAAGCTTCGTGTGAAATCCCGTAAATTCATGGTGATCGCTCAGGAGACCAGGAATATTAGGCTGAAGCTGCTATGGCTTCCGCCTTACTTGGAAACTAGACGTGTGGAAGAAGCGTTTCAAGCTTGTGGGCTCGTGAGGTCCACAGAGAGAGACATGCAGATGTGATGGTAGAGAGCAGTGGATGACAACAGACCGGGATCAAGGATAGCGATCAAGGATGGATAATCAAAGATCAAAATGATCATCTTTATTTAGCAATGCTTAGTGCTCAATACTGGTAGACCACTGCTCTGTCTTCGTTGCAAGTGAGTTGGATACATTCGTCGACAGTGCAAAACACCATGGTGCTTGCTGTAGGGCGTCAACATCAAACCGGTTTTGCGGCGCAACTGGTCATCTGGTAATTTGAATTCGAAAACCGGGAACCACCTAGACCGGATATTGGGTTGACTATTCGGGTAACAATACCGTCATATTTAAATAATATAATAACCGGATTTTCATTTAGTAATGCTACGATAAATATTTGTTTTTCTTGGATTTTCGTGGTTGTAGGAAAGATTTCAACCATATGAACAAGTATGATATGTGCTTTTTTGACATCCTCAAATTGTTCATTTGTCTTAAGGAGGGGACATTACGTGAGTCACTAGTGATAATGCCGTTTGAAAGGTAGCTAGTGATTACTCATTCACAATCTTTCCGTTACTTAGGAATATCCGCAGGTTGTGAAAGTGCATCAAGGTTAAAAATTTAGGTCTTTCCTTGGGTCATTAGTGATTACGTCCGTGATGAATTAACGAGGTGCGCATGTTTTGTCGGTGCACATTCAATAGCACTGAAATTTCAAATATGCTCTTAGCGAGACTAAATATTCGTTTTGGAATAATCTAATAGCCGGTTGTACGTTCATTGAAACCGCAAAAGCAGAATGGCCGTTTCTTCAAATCCGGAGAAATGGTTTTCAAGGTCGAATTTGCTTTTCACCAGTTTAACCAGACAACCAGTTTGGCGGATACTTGCGAGCTCTAGCTTGCAGTTCCATCGTTTCGGTCATCTGTCAGATGCTTGGGTGTCGACCTACGCAAGCAGGCTGCGTTCTGGCCAGTGTAGCACAGAGGAGCCTAATGGCTGGCACAAAAGTGATCGATGACTTCTGTGACCATCTAATGGCTGCCACAGAAGTCATCGATGCGTCTGGAGAAGCAGTAGGTAGAAACACAGAAAATGAAAAGTTGGCCATTGAGCCCATGACAAACAGTCACAATGGAGCTGCAAAAAGCGCACGTGATAGACACTAAATAATGTACTGGCATCGGAAAGACATTGTTAGACTCTTTATGGCTGAGGGAAGTGGCCACACTGCACAGTCACTGAATTACTATGGATACTTCGCGCTTGCACGTGGGGGCGTTTGTGTGTGTGTGTGCGTGCGTGCGTGTGTGTGTTTGTAACAAAACAAATTAATAAGTAGGCACTTGAGAGCGCACTAGCGGCTGGATTTCGCTATCGCATTCACCTCTTAAAGGCGAATTAAGGGTCCCCCCAATTGTTTGGCATCGTTTCTGGGTTTATTTAATGCGCACGTTCAACTTTGCTGTTTTGAACTTGGATGCGCAATGTAAGAGCCGCGTCTGATCGGGCATGACCGCACTGAATCGACCCCAGTGTTCTATCCAGCACTGATTCTCTGGCTGGGCGCCTCTCAAGGCGGAAAGGGAGACGTGGCGCGGCGGCAGTCAGACGCATGTCACGTCGGCTCCGTCGGAAATCAACGTATGTTGTGGACTTTTGGCAAATATTCACCAGAAACTGGTTTCAGCGTTCCGGCGAAGCTCTCAGGAATCTCTGGATACCTATTTTATCCAGGTAGGTTCATTTTTTGGCAATCTAAGACTGGTTGAACATCAAGCGACGCCCGAGCCTGGCTGAGCCCTAATGCCGACGAGGCTTACGCTCGGGCTCCCGCCATGGCAGCGTCCATGAAGACAGGCTTCGACCCCATCACGATGCAGTGGATTGGCATCGTGGTGGCAGAAACATGAGCAGACCCCATACCAGGTGAAGACGAATATTTTCAGATCATGGTTCGCCAACTGCAAGAGAAGCTTGCTAAAATGTAGCCCCGAGGCTTGACGGCCGCCGCCCAGCCACAGGCTCGCAAAACAGAATCAAACGCCTTAGCGTGCGTTGAGTCCCCGCGGCAGCTGGCGACGTGGAAGCCAACACACACGCCTCAAATCTGGTCGGACGAGTTGGTTATTGTGCTTAAACCAAAAATAACCATGTATCTGCACGCTGCGTTAGGCCCAGGCGAGATTGGCACCGCAGTGCAACGCTTCACCGGCAGCACCACGAACGCTGGTATCTCCGTGTGGACGGTGTGGGACCAAAGCATTGTTGTTGTAGGTCTGAAAACGAAAAGCCTGGCCTTGAAGCTCATCGGGGACATCACGCTGACGATCGGGGACCGCCAGGTATTGTTTCAAGGACATTTGAAAACAGCCGGAGAAACCAGCAGCAAGGGTGTTGTCACCGTCGCATACAATAAAACTTCGGAATCCCTTCGACGTAAGCTCTAGTGAATCGACTGCGAAATTTTGTATGTGCGGAAACTCAGAACACCCAACGTAGCAGTGGTGACCTTCAAAAGGCGCCACGTTCCAAGATTCATTCACTACTGCTGTGAAAACGTGCCAGTGCACTACTACAAGAAAATGGTTCCGGCACGTTACCGGTGTGGAACGGTGGGCCACAGACCAGATGCGGGCCCCAATCCGGCAATCAGTGGTGCATTCACTGTGGTGCGAAGGTGGAACTCACTCTCAAGGGCCCAGCGAAGTACGACTGTCAACCCGAGTGCCTTATATGCGGTGAAAACCATTTCACCGGCTCTGCGCAGTGCGTCGGAAAATTCCGTAAGGCATGGAAGCCCGCTCTACCACAGCGGCAACATGGACTAAAAAACAAGCAAAAAGAGCCTTCAGCACCTCTCAGGACTGATGAAAAAGCGAAGCTAATGCATAACAAGCCCAAGCCGATCAAAGCCCCAGCCGGAGAGAAAACGAGGCCACCTACTCTTTAGCGTCGAGGATTTCCCGTCACTGGCAAACTCGCCCAAAACAGGTGAGCGATTGGGTAGGGGTCTCCTATCAGTCTCCCACCACCACTGCCTCCCCCTCCAATCCTGAAATTTTAAACAAATGGAAGCCATGAAAAAACGCAATTAAACCCTGGAACGCGAAAATCGGGCGCTGAAGGCGTCGCATGCTGCTACTCCTCCACCGCCGTCGGAACCTGTAGATATGCACACCTCCGACTGCTAAGACAATGAGCAGGACACTCTGTCAGACGTATCAGGTAACACTAGTGTGTCTAAAACTGTATTAGGTGCTTCGAACGACATAGAAGGTCGACTAAGCAGACTAGAGACTAAACTTGAGGAGCAGAGCAAAATGATCCTAGAACAAACCAAGCTTACAGTAGAAGAAATTATTCCGAAGCAGCTGAAGCTATCAGTTCAAGCGGCTATAGAAAACCTCAAGCAGAGCTTTTTGCCAATTCTCACAGCCGGTGTACGACAAACCATTCAAAATTTGCTCGCCCCCCAATTGGAGAAACTCAAAACTAGCATTAGGACAACAGAACAACCCCGACGCAAAATTGTTCATCGTAACCTGGCAAATTCTGAATCTGAGAGCACCATAGCCCAACTGTTAACAAACCAAACTGAGTCCCCCACGCCTCTCGAGGCTCCCACGCAGGCTGAAGTGGCGAAAATGACACCTCCTCAATAATAAATTAATGATGGAAGGCAGTTCTAAACTTATTATTAAAAGGTCCAAACAACAGCAACTCGATACTTTTCAGTGGAACTGCAGGAGGTTTAAAGATGAGAAAAAGAGGGCCACTTTTAACTCTTTCCTGCAGAATCAACATTTTACCCGTGCAGTTTTGGGGCTACAAGAAACCGGCATACAGGCGAAATTACGCGGTTACAACTCGTTTCAGGGAAGTGCGTCCACCTGTGTTCTCGTACACAAGGAGTATACCACTTGTCAGATAGACCTTGATCTGTCAGAGGCGTATGAATACGCAATGGTCAAAGTCCTTCCCAATGAAAGACGAGATTCTAGCTTGTACATTCTAAATGTATACAGTTCTCCAAAACCTTGGCAATGCGTCTTCAACAAAATGTTTATAAAGCGATTAATGAAGCAGATAAGTACCCACTGGTGATTTTGCGTGACTTTAACCCCTCCCAGCTATCACTGGGGTTACACCCGTGAAGGCCCCAAGGGACGGAAATTGGCAGAACTCACATTCACTCTTCGTCTATCACTTCTCACAGATCCGATGAAACCCACTGGAAATGGGAATTCTGTAAACCGAGATACTTGCCCGGATCTATCACTGACTAATGACATTTCCTACGCAACATGGGAAAACTTTGAAGAAACGCTCGGCACTGATCACTGTCTCTTCAGAATCACACTCTGCGCCAACATAGGCCGTAGAACATGGAGCCAAGCTAAGCTGACAGATTGGACAGCCTTCCGCTCACAGGTGATCCCCTCTGTGCCAGGGGCGCGAGGATATACAGGATGGGCAGAACAGCTCCTTGCAGCTAATTCCATGTGTCTTAAAACTATGAAGAAAACGGAAGACACCCTCGCCATCGATAAGTACCTGCTCTACCTTTGGGACGCCCGCAGATCGAAGCTTAAATAAATGATTGCATACATATATTGCAGTAATACATATATTGCAGACATATATTGCAGTAAATTAACACGATCTGGGATGGCCAACCACTGCCAACTGAATGGAAAACAGCAGTTGTCACATTCATGCCCGAACCAGGCCAGCAAATCAGCAGGAACAACCTCAGACCTATACGATTACTCCAGGTGCCGAAACTTAATGGAAACAATGGTTAGAGACCGTCTCGCCACGTACCTCAAGTGGAAGGGGTATTTCGCAGATTCCATGTTTGACTTTAGGCCACACTTGTCTGTGCAAGATATCCTTTTGCAACTAAAACGAGACATTGTCCAACCCATTCCCTCGACGCACAACGACAGGACAATCCTTGCACTCGAACTTAAAGGTGCACTCGACAACGTTAAACATGAAAGCATCCAGAAGAACTAGAGTAGTACCCATTGCGGTAAAAAAGTCTTTTCCTACATCCGAGACTTTCTCCCGGTGAGACTGGCGTTCATTTGCATAGATAACGAGGAACATGGATGATTCAAAATGGGAACGCAAGGAACCCCGCAAGAAGCGGTCCTATTTCCGCTGCTATTCAACATTGCCATGATGAAGCTCCCGCAAGCATTGGCATTAGTGGAAGGAATATATCATGCAATATACGCCGATGATATAACAATCTGGACGAATCGGGGCAGTTCGGGAGAAATTGAAGACCACCTACAGCAGGCCGCCTCCATTGTGGAGGACTGTGTGGCTCAGTGTGGGTTGCAGTGCGCTCCAACCAAATCTGAATTCCTGCATATCAGAGAAAACATTAAAAATAGGACGACCCTGAACTTGTTGGTATCAAGATCAACCATACGAGGGGTTTCAGAACCACGAATCCTTCGCCTTCTGATTCACAACAGAACAAAAAATGAGCACCACGACAGGCAAGCTAAGGAAAATTGGAGAACAGGTAGGGCACATGATCCACCGCGTGTTGAACAAACGCGGTGGGCTACGGGGAAGAGACGCGATTCGGCTCGCCCATGCTTTTGTAACTAGCAGAATTCTATATTCAATACCGTGCTTACGAATCACTAAAGAAGAAGAGAACAGAGTCGATGCTATTCTTAAGAAAGTAATTAAGCGCGCACTTGATTTACTCATCAGCACGTCCAACCAGAAACTCTCTGCGTTGGGAGTCTTTAACTCTATACAAGAGCTCCAAGAACTCCACCTCACAAATTAATATGCGCGTCTTACGCAGACGCCCCCCGGGTGGCGACTACTGGACCGCCTTTTGATCCGGCACGAATGCGAAATTGAAAGCGCGGAGCGTATTACTGAACTTTCTAGAACTAAACTCTGGGTGTCCCCGCTTCCCCGCATTATGACCAGGGAGGCGCATCAGAGTAGAAGGCAAGCGCGCGGAGGCACTTGAAGAACGGCTTGGCCCCGTAATGAGGTCTACTAGGTCGATGTGGCCGGGCCGTCACCTAGGGGATACTTCACGGCGGCCGTAATACATCAAGGCACGCAGGTGGACGGCCTCACTTTCAAAGTCACAAGCTCAAGTAAGGTGGAGGAGGTGGCCATCGCACTGGCAGTATCCAATCCAAACTCAAAACAAATAGTTACAGACTCTCGAAGAGCCTGCGAGAGCTATCTTTCTTGAGAAATCTCTCTATTGGCTTATAGACTTTTAAAATTCAGCATCAGGAACCGCGATCCTCACCCAAAACGTCCTATATGGACTCCGGGACATCAGGGTCTACAGGGTAATGAGGCTGCACATGCAGCGGCCCACGTGCTTACTTGCCGGGAAGCTCCCCGTTCCCCTCATAGACCTGGACGTCCCTCCCACACCTTTAACACGGTTTAGGGAAATTAAAGAATACTACATTGAGCAACGCCGCTTGTATCCCGCACCAGCGAAGGGACTCTCGAAAACGGAGGAGCGCGTCCTGTGGCGCCTACAGACGAACACGCTGCTCTGTCCAGCCATATTCAAATATTACGACCCAAAAATAAGTGGGCAGTGCTAGTACTGTGGGGAAGTGGCGAACACTTAATTACCATATGGTCTGGGCCTGCCAAGTGAACCCAAAATTAACCTCTTTTCCCAACCCCACCAAAGAGAACTGGGAGACGACGCTACTCAATAGCTCCACACTAGAGGAACAGCGAACTCTAGTCCAGCGGGCTCGGGTGGCGGCATCGACTAAAGACGTCCAGGACTAGGGACGTCAACCAGCCCGGTGGGGATAAGGGCTATCTGGCACAGCCAGCATTCATAAAGGTTTTTTCCTCTTCCTCCTATCCAGCACTGCTGCGGATGTGCTTAGCGTACCCCACTGAAAGTGGTCGCGTTCCAGGTATTCATGACCTTACGATGTACTACCGGAACATTTTAGGAGTGAAAACTCGCACAACATCCAAGGCGTGTTATGTTGCATCATTAATAAAAGCATGGACCAATTTGCTATTTTATTTGCGGATTCATACGCCAAGCGGCCTGGAAGAAAGAGATAAGTTCCCGCACACATTCTACTAAAAGTGATTCTTGAACATTTTCGTGAGACGCCAAGAACTTTATTCTAAAGCATGAGGACGCCGGAACGTGCCACTTAAATTTACCTTGTCTCGCATTAAAACATCGCCTTTCACTGTGAATTACACATGCCTTGCATCAGGTCCGCTGTTGCTATCGAACGCCACTGCTGCCACCATATACTATCCTTCTGTTGTCTTAGAAGTCTCGCGAGAACGTAATGCAGTAAGCGTTGTGTAAGGTATGCAGCGTTTTTTTAGGGGTGAAGCTTTTTAAAGTGGCACCTGTTTGTCCATCGTCGTAGTGCGTAATATGTCTTACGCTTTGACCTGCAATGTGGTGCCGGTCAGAGATTTCTCTGTGCATTGCTGAACAATAAAATATTCGCAGCGTGCGTGTTATTTAAAAGCCGAATTCTCCTGTCTCTCAATCCCCATCAGCAGCCATTGGCATGCACAATGAGCACTCTCTGACAAGAAAGGGTTGTCACGTTATACTCACTGGGCGTAACCACCTTGGTTTTAAAAAGGTTTAGCAAGCGTTGGACCACAGTGTCATGAATACTGTGAACTTTTATATAACATGAACTGGAGGTGTTTAAAGGTGGGAAGTAGACACGAAGCGAAAGCCGTAAGAAAGTGTACATGTGTGACGTCTCGTTTAGTCCTTCAAATGTACGCTGCATGGCGGTGCTTCTATATGCGGAATATATAAAGAAAAGATGCGAGGTGGTGGTACTTGGAGTGTTGACTAGATGTACGAACGGACACAAAGACAGATGCATGAACGGACGCACGGATGGCTGCATGTACGGATGAACGCATGGACGGACGCAGGGGTGGATGCATGGACGAAAGCAAGGACGGACGCACAGATAAACGTGCGGACGCACGATAAGATGCACGCACGGACGGGCGGATGGACGCACGGGCGGCCACGCAGACGCACGCATGGATGAACGGAAGCAAGAACGAATGGACGGACGGATGCTTCACCCCACTATCCACCATTCACTCCGTGGATATGCTGCCATTTTTATTGAATTATATGCTCCCTAACTTCAGTTACTCGACGAACACGCTCCTGAGTTCTCAACCTGACCCTTCCGCTAAGTCTTTTCTATCATGAACGTCGTCATTTATTGAATTTAAATTTGCGTCGGGAAGAAAAGAAACAATATGATATACGTTGGCATTCCACGCAAAAACTTCGAAACCAGGACACACACAAAAAATAATTTCGAATATTTCAGATAGCTGCGCTTGAGCTAGCGTAAGCAAGTTACGCCAGCACACGAATTCTTGTCAACGTCGTTTTTCGTTGACAGGACTGTCGGTTGCGGTATCCTAAATGTGCTGCATTTGACTTCACTTCCTCAGAGCAAGTTTTGCTTTTGTTCCCATGCCTCTCTCTTTCACGGTGTGTCAAACGCACGAGGTCGTCTCTATTCACTTCAACGTGCCCCGGCCCTCTGCTGAAAAAGCTGTCTTTCTTGTTCTGTGTTTTGCGCGAAAAATATAGCGCTACTTTGTGTCACAGTACACTGTTCGGATCGAGCATTCATCTCGACTCTCACGATAGTCTGAAGTGGCAATCACAAAACTACACTCGGCACTTTTCGTTTCTCGTATACTTCACCTCCACTGCAAGTTAGGCTGGCTCACGTCTATCTTTTTGGTCTTTCCGTTATTTCTGAGTTTTCTTGTGTGTCGAGACCTCTTCCAAGTCACCCGTCTGCCACGGCGACACGGCCTCTGTTGCTTATGCCTTTCCATGAACCGGTATTTTACACTGTGGCATGTTTGTTTGATTTCCAAGGCACCATTTTGTACATTCTTTAGGGTTTTTTGGTACTTTCGAATACGTTTCGGAAAAAAAAGTCACACACAGACCCGCAGGTCGCGCGATCATATTCCGGCTATGGCGGATGCATTTCTGACGGAGGCGGAAATGTTGTAGGCCCGTGTGCTCAGATTTGGGTGCACGTGTGCTCAGATTTCGGTGAGAACACCAGGTGGTCGAAATTTTTGGAGCCCTCCACTATGTCGTCTCTCATAATCATATCGTGGTTTTGGAACGTTAAACCCACATATCAATAATTGAATCTCGCACCGACGGGCCTTCGGCGGTATACCACAGCTGCCAATTCGTTTTGAACTGACAAGGCACACCTTGTGTGCGTAAAAAACAGTGGCTCTGGAAGATCAAAAAGCGAAAACGCGCCTGTTCACGCTGCGCCCGCTCATAAAATGTCCTCTGGGTACCACTGCGATGTCATCTGTTTGCGACAACGAGCGCAAGAGGAGATTGTAGAGCACTGCATGTGAAGTTTACAGTGAATTGCAGGAATCATGCTGGTGCGCTGTTATGCGACTGCACAGATTTCCATCTACAACGAAAAACGCTGTGCTCGGCTGCCTTGGAATACATTTGCAATCGACAGGAAAAACTACGAGCCCAGCAAAACGTATGAGTACCTATACTTATTGCCTTTTTGAAATGCGAAGGATTTCCTAGCGAACTTCGTCGACCTTGAGCTTGCTTATCTATCTATCTATCTATCTATCTATCTATCTATCTATCTATCTATCTATCTATCTATCTATCTATCTATCTATCTATCTATCTATCTATCTATCTATCTATCTATCTATCTATTTATCTATCTATCTATCTATCTATCTATCTATCTATCTATCTATCTATTTATCTATCTATCTATCTATCTATCTATCTATCTATCTATCTATCTATCTATCTATCTAACTAACTTTCTGTCTAGCAGCCTACGACTTTTAGCTCTCCTGGCCGCTTCGATATTGATATCGATACCAAACTTGGTGCGACATAACATGACTGTATGGCGATCATATTTGACTAGTGATAACATGAAAATCAGGACATGTATGTGATGAATGTCATGATTTACAATTCATGATCTGCAGCTCTTGCGGGGTTTTTTTCACAACCCATATTGCAAAACTGGTATGGTATGACAAGATTGCATGCAGAACACGAGCGAAAAACTCTAACATAAAAATCATGACATGCCTGTCATGTAAAAACATCACTACATGCCACGCTCATGATGCGCTCGCGGCGGTTTCGCTAGCGTCACATTTACAAAGTTTGGTATTATGGTACGTGAATTAACAATGAAAGTATGTGACTGGTGCGAACTTGATAATCACGAGATGTGTGTCATGTAACAACGTCACTTCATGCCACTCTCATGATGCGCTGGCGGCCGTTTGGCTATAGCTTCACATGTACCAAACTAAGTATTATGCGACGCGAATGGCTGTTATAGGTAAATGGCACATCCAAACGTTATAATCACAATATGCGTGGCGTGTAACAACATCACTACATGTAACACTCATAATGCGTTCGCGGCCGTTTCACTAACTTTATATATGTCAAATTTGCTATTACGTGACGTCAGTAGATGAATAAGGTAGTACAAACATGATAATCATGAGATGCGTGTCATGTGAGAGCATGAATACACGCCATAGCCAAGGCTAGCTGCAATACATTTGGACGTGACGCGGTGCATGTGCTCTCCGGCATTCATATCGTCGCATCAAGCCGGCGTTGCCCTGCCAGGTGCCCGTCCTGCCATATACTCGCAGGCGCTCTCCGTGCTGCGTTGCTCTTACCAACGCCTCCTAGAAAAAAATTGGCAGCATATCCACGGAGTGAATGATGGAAAGTGGGGCGAAGCATTGGTCCGTTCATTCGTTCTTGCTTCCGTCCATCCATACGTCCGTCTGTCTGACCGTCCATGTGCCCATCCACCCGTCCGTGCGTGCTTCTGTTCGTGCGTCCATCCCTGCGTTCGTCCTTGCATCCGCCCCTGCATCCGTTCATGCGTCCATCCATGCATCTGTCTGTGTCCGTTCGTCCATCTACTCAACCCTCCAAGTACCACCATCTTGCATCTTTTCATCATATATTCCCGATATAGAAGCAACGCCATCCAGCGGACATTCCAAGGACTAAACGAGAGGTGGCACACGCACACTTTCTTATTGCTCGGGCTTTGGGTCTACTTCCCACCTTTAACCCCCTCGAGTTCAAGCTATATACTAGTTCACTGTATTCATGGCACTGCGGCCCAACGCTCGCGAAGCTTTTCTAAAACCAAGGAGGTTACGCCCAGCGAGTATAACGTAGCAACCTTTTCCTGCCAGATAGTGCTCAATGTACACGCCAATGGCTGCTAATGGGAAATCAGAGACATGAGATTTCAGCTTTTACTTTCCTACGGCTGGCGCTTCGTATCTACTTCCCACGTTTAACCACCTCGAGTTCATTGATGTTATATGCTAGTTCACTGTATTCATGGCACTGCAGCTCAACGCTCACTAAACCTTCCTAAAACAAAGGAGGTTATAACCAGCGAGTATAACGTAGCAACTCTTTCTTCTCAGATAGTGCTCAATGTACATGCCAATGGCTGCTAATGGGAATCGCAGCGTGCGCTTTAAATAAAAGCCGAGTGCCCCTGTCCCTCCTTCCCCATTAGCAGCCATTGGCATTTACATTGAGCACTATTTTTTATTGTTCAACAACGCACAGAAGAAATCTCTCACCGGCACCACCTTGGAGGTCAAAATGTTATACTTGATTCATACTACAATGGCTGCGAGGGACGAACAGGTGCCGCTATAAGGAGCTTCTCTCCTAAAAATAGCCTGCAACGTGAGCCGCGAACGCGCCACCCTACCCTCGGATTTTACCCTCCCCCTCTGGTACAGAGGCGAACGCCTGTTGTGGTCACCCTCTGCGAATACAGAATGCTCTCACAGTTGTCTCCAAGCAGCCTTGATGTCACGTGACATCGTGGTACGGTAATGCCACGTGACAGAGCTGTATGAAGGCGAGCGGTCCCACGCGGCAGACGCTCGAAGCACGTGGTAGGAGGCATGGCCTCCAAGATTTTGTGCTGGCAGCAAGCTCCTAATTGAAGAGAAAGCCACGTTCCAGGCATAGTTTTTCTAAAAGGCGCGTCTTTCACGCATGCGCGTTTAAGCGCGTCCGGCACCCCTCCATCACAAAAAGAGAGAGATGTAGTAAAGTCCTAGTAACGCATCGGCGCGAAATGCAGCATGTCGCATGTTGCGCCGGTTGCAGTCGGGCCGTGCCGACGGACGCTAGTCGCGTCGGTCGCACCTATCGTCAGACTATAGAGTGCTTGCGTTCTGCTAACGTAGAGTCACTATGCCAAGCGTGCGCGCGCGTCAATGCTACATTGGAGTATATTGTGCCCTTCATGACGCGCTCGCGGCCGTTTTGCTAGCTCCACAGATTGGGTGTTACGGGACATCAATGAAGGAATAAATATGCGATAGTTGCAAACATGGTAATTGTGACATGCTTGTCATGCAAGAACATGACAACATACCACGCTCATAGCGTGCTGGCGTCAGTTTTGCTAGCTCCACATATACTAAATTCGGTATCACGCGACGTGAATAGATGAAGGTAAGAACGACACATCTAAACATGATGATTATGACACGTAAGTCAAATAAGGCATCATTTATCTCAAGCCCGTAAGATTGTGCTGATTTTAAAGTGACATATCAACCTTTTTCATTCGTGCTTCGCATATCATCAATTTCCGCTGTATGTGGATCTACGATTTTTTCATGCTTGACCCCAGCTGTTCCACTTTACAGCAGCGATTGGCGTGCAGTATGCTTGTAGTATGCGACACAAAACTATTGCCGTACTCTTTCGCGGGCCGCATGTCAATAGTAGGATATACGTATTACGACTCATGCGTGGTTTGACACACTACGCATGTATAGTACAACTGTAATGACCTACTATCAATATGCAAAGAAACGCGAACCGCGCGGAAATCATGGCTTTCGACTCGGTCGAACTTCGACATGCCTTGACTGTTCCTAGGCGAATGTATATGTGCTTTCGGCTAGCGTCACCGTAGCTTTTCCAACTATTGTTCTGGCTGGCACTTTTCTACTGCGTGTGTGTTCTTAGTGGACGGCAGGAATGGCAATTGATACCCTTTTGGTGCATGAGCGTAAGTTGAAGCCAGATTCTAACGCTACGTTGGCGCCGGCTCAAAGCACAAATTCTGTCTTGTCACAGCCAAGGCACCCCTCAGTTAACGGTTTCCGCTGTTCGCGTTTCTTTCAGTCGGATTATACGTACCTGATAAAGTTGCTTCCGCAGCCTGCAATGCACTGCTATGTAAGCAATGTTTGCTACTCTATCGCGGCAACGTTCGGCAACCAGGTGGCAGCTTCCACGGGCTGCGCTCTTGACACGAAATAACGGTGCCAGCAGTGTACCTCGAGTTGCCGTTCGAATAGAAGCGCCTATACATAACAAACTGCCCCCAGCGGCGACACACGCCCTATAGCCTTAGTACCAGCAGGCGCTGCCCACGCGAGGCCCTTCACATGAACACTGTTACTATGCATGAGCCATGTTGTGGTCATCCACTGTGGGCGTGTCGTAGAAAATCTGGTTTCATAACAAGTGAAAGCTTAATAAGATCCATGCCTTGCTTCGTAAGTAGTTGGAATATATTGCTATTGCATTCATTGCTTCGCCCTTTTGGCGTGACTGTCCTTTTTTTATTGAGCGAAACGTTACTAAGTGGCACTAAATATATGTACAAAAGTCGCATACGCACAGACGTAAATACCGCTTATGTTATCCCCTTCTCATTTGCGTTCATTACTATGTGTTTGCCGCAAACTAAACACCCAGCGCTGCAAGAACAGTAAAACGGATCGAGCGCTCACCGCATTACATACGAGTGCACATCTGTCACGAAGACATAAATGGGAGAGGAGGAAAGAAATGTAAGCAGCGCTCTGTCACCTTTTTTTTCCTACCCAGACAAGCTCACGCGACGAGAGCGGGAAAGTGGGCGCATGCAGAGCGGTGAAGCGGTTTGCAGCCGAGTGATGAACACAGCTGCTAGCATAAGCTGCTGGCACCTAAAAAATCGGAGCAATGAACGCACCTGTAGTGTTTACGTCCACGTCTAGAACCGAAGAAAACGCCCCATGGCGTATGACAAGTCACTCAGAAGTCGGTCATTTCAGATAATCACACACATTAGAGGAGAGGGTCTTGTTGTTTCGGCCTCTACTCTCGCTAGATAACAGAGCCGCTTCACACGTTTTCTGCCTTATCCGTCCTCCAGTCGAAACGTTGGCCAGTCTTCTGTTTATGCAACCTAATCGGATGCAGTAGTTCAACCCATTCGTTTCAACTAAACTTCACAATGGGATATAGACGAGACTGATAGTCATTGTAAAATATCCTCTAGAGTTAATAACATAAACAAGACGAATTTCAGAAACGCTTGTCTATGGTCCCCTTCGGTGTTAGGGAGAACTTATCATAATCACGTAAATGATATTAGACTTTTGAATTGTATTCTTCTTCTTTAAGCTCGAAGGACACAATATTTATATAGTTCTAAATTGAATAATCATCATATGAACCTTTTGCTTCACATGCATTTATCACGAAACCAACGTACGTGTTCCACTTGACTCATAATTTGAAAACTGGACGTTTTATGTGGAATCGGTAGAATTTTGTTTCACTACGTGTGCAAGTTACTGATATGACATGTGATTCGTGGAAACTATGCTGTGATGACAGTGCACAGTAATCTGGAAATTAACTTCTACGTTCAAGTGGTCTAATAGAGGACTAAGTACGCTGGGCGAACAGCCCATGTTAGAACTATCTATTGCAACCAGCCACATATTTTGATTACGCAACGCATATACTGTTGAGGAAAATCTTTTAAAATTTATGCATGTGAAGTATGCGCCCATTCATGTACTAAACGCCGAGGCTATTGTCGTGTTTATATTTGTTGGTATTTTCGGCCAAACCAAAGTGGCGTTTGTACTCTTTTTACTTTTTGCAATTCGCCATGCTGGACAAGTAGACTCGTACTAAATAGAAGGGAACGTAAGTGAAGCTGAGGTGAAACCACCTACTGTCTATAGCGTGACGTCGGGCTTTACTAGTAAATAAAAAAAAGAAGAATAGTTTCGCACCTGTACCACTGTAAACAATAAGAAATCTAACAGAAGAACACTTATGCCTGCAACAAATATTGTTTCAATATTCAGGCCATGACGATTGTTATAGCGCCAGCTCGAAACGACGACAAAGGGTCAAGAGGACGTCGTTCTGAGCTCGCGCTACACTAATGGTCATGTCCTACCAACAAGTCGAACCCGCAACACTCCTAAGTTACATTCAGTTCACACCTGCATTTCTTGTGACGCATCAACCATTTCAAAAGCCCTACTCAGCTGCGTTATTCCAAAATTGCATATCTGAAGAGATGTCCGCGGTAAACATTACGCACCCTTTTACACTCACGTTCTTTTTAAAACATAAATATGCAAACTCCGAGAAAAACTTCAAAGGCAGATATAGCAACTGAACGCCCTTTTTTTAAATGCAAAGCATTTCTTAGCGAACTCAGCGACTTTGAACGTATCTATCTATCTATCTATCTATCTATCTATCTATCTATCTATCTATCTATCTATCTATCTATCTATCTATCTATCTATCTATCTATCTATCTGTCTGTCTATCTATCTATCTATCTATCTATCTATCTATCTATCTATCTATCTATCTCGCCGCTTACGTTTTGGTGCTCTCAAGGTCACCCGCTTCGCTTGTCGTGAACCAAAATTAGCATGGGAGGATAAAATGGTCTGATGAATATGACGCGCTGGTGAAAAATATGAATAATGTCACAATCTCGTCGCATACGTCGTCAAACACTTCCCGCCAGACAGTGGCACATACCCACGGGTGGGTATGTGCCGCTGGTATGCGAGTATGGGCCACAGGTCATTGACACTTAGTATCTACCTAGGAACGACGAGAACCCATAAGGGCAATACCAAAACGTGAGTGTCGAGGAATACCCGACATCGGTAGCATCGACCCTACGAAGGCATAGAATATCTCAGGGTTAAGAAAAACCTGACATAGGCCGCGTTGGCCCCCTGACGAATGCAAATAATAAATTTCAGGGTCCCAGCAACAATCTAACCCAATCATAATGCGGAAAGTCAAGAATTTTACCACAGAGCTACGACAGGTCTCGGAAATACTGTTCAAATAGAAGATAATCTTTGTGAAACGTAAATAGTAATTGCAGGGCTGCCTACCCAGTTTTCTAAACATTACATATGCACACCTTTCATACAGCTACACGTCAAGTTAACGTAAATTTTGGTTGGGTGCCTTGTGCTGAAGTTGATATATGTAGCAGTGTCCAGGGCCAGCATCTTCGCGAGCATAAGCGCTCCATTACAGCTTCCGGTGTTGCTAATACGCATGTACCAGTTGGCATCATTGCGCAAGTGCAAACGACTGGTTATATAAACATGATCAACTATTGAACATATGTCTGTGCGTGCAACCCTTGTATATATATTTAGCGTCATTTTATGACATGTTGCTCAATAAAAAAATTGCAACATGGTCACCTTTCCCCCGCACGCTTCGCATAACGTCTATTCTCAGGTACGTGGGATCTGCCGATTTTTTTTTCCAAAACTTTGGAATCCAAAAAAATTGGCAGATCCTTCGTACAGTGGGAATCCATAATATGGAAAGAACGAATAAGTAAGGTTTATATTTCAGTTTAAAATCAGAACAACATTACGAGGTGGAGGTAAGTTATGCCGAAAACAACTTCCATGTCATAACTATTATGTTTGGAAGTGTCATTTACCTTCATCATCTATTCACGCGACTTGATACCAAATTTGGTGTATGTGGAGCTTGCGAAACGGCCACGAGCGTGCTATGAGCGTAGCAAGCAGTCTTGTTTTAAATGACACGCCTATCATAATTATCATGTTCGGACGTATCATTTAACCTATTGATGTCAAAGAATACCAATTTGGTATACGTGAAGCTAGAGAAACGACCGCGAGCACATCATGAGCGTGGCATGTGGTCGTGTTGTTACATGACACGCATCTCATGAGTATCATGCTTGTACCAGTCACGTACCTTCGTCGTCCATTCACGTCCCGTAATACCAAACTTGGAATATGTGAAGCTAGCGAAAAGGCGCGGAGAGCATCATGAAGGGCCCAATATACTGCGACGAAACGTTGATGAGCACACGCTTGGAGCAGCGACGCTACGCTTGTAAAACGCGAAGTATAGTCTGATGCCAGACGCGACCAGCGTTTGTTGGCGCAACCCGGCGGGAACCGGTGCGAAACGCGACATGCTGCATTTCGCACCAACCACGTTACCCAGAATGCACCGCGTCTGCCTAGCTTCACGATGTAGGGACGCCGGGTATGCTCAAACGAGCATGCGTCAAAGCAGCGCAGCGCAGCACGCGGCTGCGACTATATGCCGGGCAGATCGGTGCCTGCCGTGGCATCGTTGGCAAGACTCGACGAAACGAACGCTGGAGCACACGTGCACCGGGTCACGTCTCAGTGTATTGGCGCCTTGAGAGTGGAATATAGTCATGCTCTTATAAGACACGCATCTCATGATTATTATGTTCGTACAAGTCACATACCTTCTTCATCCATTCACGTGTACCAAATTTCGCATACATGACTCTAGCGAAACAGCCACGAGCGCATCATGAGTGCGGCATGTAGTCATGTTGTTACATGACACGCATGTCTTGATTATTGTGTTTGGACATGTCATTTACACAGGTTGTCTGTTCACGTCACGTAATACTGACTTTGGTATATGTGAAGCTAGCGACACGGCCGCGAGAGTATCATAGGCATAGCATGTAGTTGTTACATGACACGTATCTCATGTGTAGCATGCTTGCACCAGTATCATACCTTTGTCATCCATTACCGTCCCGTTTTACCATATTTGGTATAAGTGAAGCTAGCGAAACAGCCACCAGTGCATCATTAGCATGGCATGTAGTCTTGCTGTTAGATAACACGCATCTCGTGATTGTTTGCACCCGTCACATACCTTCTTCATCCATTCGCATCACGCAACGCCAAGTTTGGTATATGTGAAGCTAGCCAGATGGCTGCGAGCGCATCATAAGCGTGGCGCGTAGTCATGACTCATGCCTAACATGACATGCATGTCATTATTTGTGCGTTAGGGTCTGTCGCTTGTGTTCGCCATGCAATCATGTCAAACCATGCCAGCTTTCCAACATGCCTTGTGAACGAGACCACCGCAAGAGCAGCAAGACCATGAAATGTAAAATATATTATTCATAACATATATGTCGTGATTTTTACGGTACCACTAGTCAAATATGCTCGTCATACAGTCATGTTATGCCATACCATGTTTGGTATCAATACCATTATCCAAACGGCAGGAAAGCTGAAAGTCATAGGTGGCTAGATAGATAGATAGATAGATAGATAGATAGATAGATAGATAGATAGATAGATAGATAGATAGATAGATAGATAGATAGATAGATAGATAGATAGATAGATAGATAGATAGATAGATAGATACGCTCAAAGTCGCCGAAGTTTGCTTAGAAATGCGTCGCATTTAAAAGAGTGTTTGGGTGGCTTTATGGCTTTTCTCCGTGCGTCAGCAGAGTTCTTTTCGACGCTACGTCATAGTGACTCTTCTTAGAACGTGTGGTTGTTTCAATTTGCGGCTGAGGCAGCAGAAACCTTTGCGGAAGTTGCTCGGAGCTCCTTTCTTCAACACCTTTTCTTATGGGCAGTACCAGCGCATAAACTCACGGTACGAAGAGAAGAGACACAAAGAAACTATCAGTCAAGCTACACCTTCTCTTCTCGTTTTACCTTGCTTATTCAGGCAATTCCATAGTGACAAGCAACAGTGAGCAAGATTTTCCTATTATTTTTCAAATGTCAATATTACAAGTTTTTGGAGGGCTCGATAACAAACACCATAATATTCTGATTGATTCATAATATTTTGCTGGTGTCACTGCTGCTGGGAGGTGGCGCTCACCAGAGACGAGCTGGCCGACCAGCTTTGGGCCATTCGGCAACCCGAAATGGCATAATCATAAAGGCTCCTTGACTTCAACTTGATTCGAAGCAAGGTGTAAGGCACACACAACTGTGATCTTACACCGTCATTCAAAGCCACCTTCAAAGCAGCGTGTTTGAAACGCGTCTGCGTGCTCATGCTTCCTTGGCACCACCTGAAAACAGTGCGTTCGAAACGCGTTTGCGCTGCTTTCAAGTCTGTGGCAAGTCAAATCAAGCAGCGTTTCTGAGTACGGGGGTTATTGTATACACTGAATTGTAGGGTGTCACTCGAGAAGTTTGAATCGTGGATTTCTACAATGTAATCTATAAAGTTGAAACTGGTATGCGTCGGTTAAACTGTCGCATATTACCACAATCAGTGTAATGGGCTATAGCTTGAATTCAACCCCGACCAGTTATGTTCACAAGTCTTTCCAATCTTGCTATGCATAGGTGAATACACTAAGGCACGTGTGTGCCTTTTGTAAGGGGTGGCAATCATCAAACGACGAAGTCATGTATTTCCTGAATAAATATAGTGTAAGTGCAAGGGGCAAAAATTGATGCAAGTGTTTATTTGTTACGACAAACTTTTTATTCAGCGCCTCCAGAGAGGTGCAGCTGCAGCTGAGAGGTGGCAGAGAGGCTGCAGAGAGGTGCAGCTGCACGCTTTGCGTGTCTGAAAAAAAAGGTTACAGTTTCACCAAAAAGGAGGACCAAACATTCGATAGCAACACCTTAGACTGTAACAATGAGACTAGCGAGCAGATCAAAACGTGCAGCGGGCTGCTCACACTCAAACAATGCAAAAAAACAACACACACAGGACGGGAGCGAACTAACAACGTTTAGAGCTCGACACTTACCGCGCTGTTAAAAGAAAAACGGTGCACGACACGTAATCTCAGGTACAGATGAGAGCAAAATAGCAAGTGTCCCTGTTGTTACTACGCTTTGTATGAAAAGCGTGCTCTTTTCGCTAACCGCGCCGGCGCTGCGAGTGAAGTGACCTCTGTGGGATCACCAACTACAATGCAATTGTTCCAGTAAAAGCCCAAGGCGCACAGTTTTCCCCCACCGAAGGATAAAGGCGCGCACACAAATATCTACTCCCGGTCTCTCACCGTGAAAAAATACGCGTGTTAGATGACCGCGAGTCGGCGAGTCGCGATGAGCTGGGTTCTGGGGGTGCTCATTGCGCCCTCTCACTGGTGACACTCGAAACGCACTATCAACCCTGAGAGGGGCTCAACCAGTGGTGAGTGACCTATATATATAGCTTGTCATTCAACAGTGAAGGAGGTGCTGCCTCCTGTCTAAGTAGCTAAGGCCACGCGCTCAGAAACGAGAGGTCAGACGTTTGATTCGGGCGCAGCAGTCGTTTTCGGGATGGTTTTTCTTTCTTGCGTTTTCATATACATATTGGCCAAAGTTGTTAACATCAGTGCAGCACTACGTGAAAAGTTGCCGTGAGTGCCAAAGGCGCAAAACTCCATTCGTAAAACCAGCTGGCCTCTTTCAGTCGATAGAACCCCCGGATTCCCCATTCCACAAGTCGGTATGGATCTTCTAGGGCCTTTTCCTACGTCGCCTGTAGACAAGAAGTGGACGTGAATGGATGACGATGGTATGTGTCTGGTGCAAACATGATAATTATGAGATGCGTTTCATTTAAAAACATGACTACATGCTAAGTTCATGATGCCCTCACGGCCGTTTTGCTAGCTTCACATGTACCAAATTTGGTATTACTTGACACAAATGAATGACATAAGTGAATGACACGTTTAAATATAACGATCATGACAAGCGTGTCATGCAACGACATGAATACGCCCCACACTGTTGATGCGCTCGTGGCCGTTCCGCTACTTTCACATATGCCGAAATTTCGTATTACATCACGTGAACGAATGAGGAAGGTATGTGACTGGTACAAACATGATAATCATGAGATGCGTGTAAGAACATTATTACATGCCACACTCAAAGCACCAATACACTTCGACGTGACCCGGCGTGCGTGCGCGCCAGCGTTGGTTTTATCGCGTCATGCCAGCGAGGCCACGCCATACGCCGATATTCCCCTAGTAGAGATAAGTGGATCTGTCCACTGACGTCTATTGTGGATCTGCCTGCAATATACTCTCAGGCTCGCGCCGCGCTGCGTTGCTTTGGCGCATACGCGTTTGAGCGCACACGGCCGGCGTCCCTCCGTCGCAAAGAGAGGGAGATACGGTGCTAAGTAACGTCGTCGGCGCGAAAAGAAGCATGTCGCATTTCGCGGCACTTGCCACAGGGCCACGCCGACGGACGATGGTAGCGTTAGTCGCGCCTGGCGTTAGACTATAGAGTGCTCGCGTTTTGCTAGCGTTGCATCGCTATGTCTAGCCTGCGCGCACATCAACGTTGCGTCAAAGTATATTGGGCCCTTCATGACGCGCTCACCGCCGTTGCGGTAGCTTCACGCGTAACAATTTTGGTATCACGGAAAGTGAATGAACGACGAAGGTGAATTACACGTCAAACCTGATAATCATAACATGCGTTTCATGTAAAACGTGACTTCGTGTTACGCTCATTGCGTTCTCGCAGCTGTTCCGCTAGCTTCACATATACCAATTTTGGTATTACATGACGTGAATAGACGATGAGTTGTAAATGACACGTCCAAACATAATATTCATGATTTGATGTCAAATAAGACATGACTACGTGCTACGCTCATAGCATGCTCGCGGCCATTTGGCTCGCTCCATGTATACTAAAGTTGATTGATTGATTGATATGTGGGGTTTAACGTCCCAAAACCACTATATGATTATGAGAGACGCCGTAGTGGAGGGCTCCGGAAATTTAGACCACCTGGGGTTCTTTAACATGTATACTAAAGTTAATATCAGGTGACGTTAATAGATGACTAAGATAAATGAAACGTCCAAACATGATTATCATGACACGAAACTCGTGTATGCCATAATTTACCTCCACCTCCTAATTTTGTGCTGATTTTGGTGACCTATCAGCCTTTCTCGCTCGTGCTTCACATATCATCAATTTGCACTGTACGTGGGATCTGCCAATTTTTTTTCTTGATGGCCAGTCCTCCTAAAATCTGGAAGATCTAGCAAATACTTTTAACATTGTCAAGGGTATAGAAAGGTACCTCAGGCACGGGTGCAGAAACGACGCAGACGGAATGAAGACGACCATGTTGTTGTGGGGCTCTGTCTGAACTGACCTATTGTCCTGCATCCTTGCATACTGTGTGCAGCGTTAGCCCACCCGGCGTTCACTTATTAAATACTCCAAGTTTCATATTTTTGCTGGAACTGCTGGGTAACATTCCGACTCTGAATCTCCGTAGCGGACGTCAGCTTCATCCAGCCACGATGCCTGAAGGCAGTGCACCGTCCGTACAGTCTACGCCTGCTCCGTCACCTGTGATCCCTTGCCATCTTCTCTATTCAGGTACATTTCGCGGCACCGACACAACTGACGTTAGCGAGTGGCTCGCCTTATACAAGCGCGTCAGCAAGCAATACAGGTGATATGGGACGCTTATGCTGGCCAACATCATCTTTTACCTTCTAGGTACTGCACGCGTAATACGAGACGCACGAGAAAGACCTGACGAGTTGGGACGTGTGCAAGCAGAAGCTCCGTGACTTGTTCGACCTGTCAGTTGCTCGACAAATGGCAGCCAGGCAGGAAATCACGTCAAAAGTTCACTCTTTCACTAAGTCGTACGTCACCTATATCCAAGACGGGCTCGCCTTGTGTCGGAAGGCCGACAAAGACATAACCGAACTAGACAAGGTCATCAGTGTGTTGAAAGGCATAGCCGACGATGCCTTCAACATTCTGATATGCCAAAACTGTACCACCATTCACTCAACTGTGAGTGAATTTCGGCGGTTCAAACAAGCCAAAAGAAGAAGAATCACTCAATGTTTTTCCCGACTCCCGAACACCACTGCGACTTCTTCCTGCGAGGATCCTGTGGCGCCGTTCTTTCACGAATCCTCCAAACATCACAAGAATTGTCCGCCAGGAGCTGGAAGCCACGGCTCCTTCCACTTATCAACCCCCTGTGCCTGATAACTCAGCCCCAATATCTCTTATTCAGGCTGTTGTGCGACAAGAGTTTGCCAACATGGACGTCTTAGTTACCCGAAACTCCAGCCACACACCGCATCCCATAAATCCTAACGCTCACTACCACGCCGCCTTACTTGTTGCTGCTGCCACGTTGGTCCCGTGGTTCTCATCGCACTACCGAAATCCATCTGAGTAGCGCACACAAGGTGATCGACCGATATGCTTCTCTTGCCATCGCGTTGGCCACAGTTCGCGCCACTGCCGCAACAGATGGCCTTTCCGGCAGCGTTTTCTAGGTGACCACCGACAGGATCGTGGGCAGTATTCGCCACCTCGTTTTGCCGATGACCACCTTCAAGACCTGCCACCAAGGCGTTCTACGCTACGCTCCGAACCATCCTACCCCGATGTCGTCGCCCAGGGAACCTGTTTTAACCGCTCGCCGTCACCTCAGGGTCGCCAGCCCCGCTCCTATCAACGCCGTCGCTCTCCGTCACCGGCGTATTCTGGGCAGTTCTCGCGAAACTAACAGATGCAGCTCCTGGAGTTGGCGCTGCATTGACAACTCGGACCGAAAAAACTCTACCGACCACAAATTCCAAACAAAATTTGCTTGGTGTCATTTTCGATGGCCTGATCGTTACAGTTCTAATAGACACTGATGCCCACATAACCGTTATGAGTTCACGTCTTCGATCCCACCTGAAAAACGTTCTTATCCTTGCCATGTCTTCGACTGTGCGAGTAGCCAATGGCAGCAGAACATCAGTTTTTGGTATTTGCAGGGCCCGCGTCACTGTTGCTGGCCTTCATACTTCAGTCCTCTTCGCTGTTCTAGACGCCTGTTCACATGGCGTGATTCTCGGCATTCACTTCTTGACCGCGCATTCACTCCTCCTTGATTTCTCAACCGGCACTTTGCAGCTAGAGTTGCCTTTTACTCTGATGTCTTTCCGGCAGCTCGCATACGGCTACAGTCCATGGAGTGACTACGATTACCACCTCTGGCCGCTGTGTACATTTCTATGTCGCCGTTCCCACCTGTTCCTGATGGAGACTACTTCGCAGCTCCACTCATTGACCTGACCCTTTCTCAGAACATCATACTTCCTCATACTAGAGTGAGGATTAGCGACAACAAGACGTTTCTCTCTGTTCTCAACTTCTCCGTGTGGACCCAGGTCATTGCTCAAGGTATTGCCTTAGCAGAACCCTCCACTATGGAGCAATGTACGACTTCATCTCTCGCTCCTGATATCGCAACCGTAGCCGAACCTGTCGCAGCCGCACAGAATAGAGCTTTCCTAGACAAAATGATATCAAATGACCTGTCTCCGTCCCAATTTGAAGCGCTCCGGGGTCTCCTATTTCCATACCTCGACATTTTTGATATCGACGACCGTTTCTTGGGCCGCGAGAGCATCGTAGCCCACTGCATCAACACTGGCGACGCCAGTCGCCTTCATAAGCGTCCTTACCATGTGTCTCATTGAGAGCGCCAAATATTCCAGAAGGAGGTAGAGGAAATGCTCGACAAAGACGTAATAGAGCCTTCAACCAGTCTGTGGACATCACCTATTGTGCTTGTTAAAAAGAACGACATTACTAGGTGGTTCTGTGTCGACTATCGCCATCTCAATCGAATAACCAAGAAGGATGTTTATCCTCTACCTCCAATTGATGATGCGCTTGACTGCCTTCATGGTGCCAAGTATTTCTCTTCCTTGGACCTACCATCTCGATATCGGCAAATTTCAGTCGATGATCGCGACCGCGAGAAGACGGTATTTACAACACCCGACGGGCTTTATCAATATAAAGTCATGCCTTTTGAGTTGTGCCATGTGCCAGCAACTTTTGAACGTATGATGGACTCCCTCCTTCGCGGTTTTAATGGTCGACGTGCCTGTGCTATCTAGACGATGTCATCATTTTCTCGCCCACCTTCGAAAGCCATTTTCTACGTCTGTCGGCCATTCTTGAGGTTTTTCGCTGTGCTGGCCTCCACCTTAACGCGTCTAAGTGCACCTTTGAGCACCGTCAGATAAAGCTATTTGGTAACCTAGTTGACGCTGCTGGTATACGATCCGACGCTGATAAAGTCCGCGCGGTGCGCGAGTTTTCGGTCCCACGTTCCACGCAAGAAGTCCGCAGCTTTTTGGGACTCAGTTCATATTTTCGCCGTTTTGTAGGCAACTTCGCGGAAATGGCTCGGCGCCTCACGAATCTGCTCAAAAAGAACGTGGCTTTTTCTTAGCGTGAAAACCAAGGACATTCTTTACGTCGTTGATTTCTGCACTCACATCATCACCTCTGTTGACTTATTTTGACCCACCCGCTCAAACGAAGCTACGCACCGACGCAAGTGGCCATAGCAAAGGGGCAATACTCACACAAATGCAGAACGGCACAAACCGTGTCATAGCGTACGTTAGCCGCCAACTTTCTCAGTCGGAAAGAAACTATTCAATTACTCAGCGAGAGTGCCTGGCTCTCATCTGGGCTGTCGCAAAATTTCGTCCGTACCTGTATGGACGCACGTTCGCAGTCATCACAGACCATCATCCACTCTGCTGGCTGTCAACTAATAAAGATCCTACAGGAAGACTCGGGCGATGGCGATTGCAATTGCAGGAGTACACGTTCTCTGTAGTTCGTAAGTCTGGCAAGCTTCACAGCGATGCCTACTGCTCATCTCGACGCCCCGTTGATGCCCCTGACTCTACTGAGTTGGAAGCTGATGCCAACATCCTAGTCATAACATATTTACTGCAAATAGCCGACGAACAACGCCGAGATCCATTGCTGCTATCGATGATTGACCGTCTTCATTCTGGCCATAAAGACCCTTCTCTCAGCCTGTTTTCTTCAAGACAACCTTTTGTACCACTGCATCTTACAGCCCGACGGCGCGGAACATCTTCTCGTCGTCGTACGTCATCTGCGCAAGGACATCTTGCAAGAACTTCACAACTCCCCAACTGCCGGACATGTAGGTGTCTCCAGAACCTGTGACCACGTTTGCCGACGGAGATTCGTGAAGGGCCTTTATCGTTGCATTCGCCGCTATGTTTCAGCGTGTGACCCTGTGCCAGCATCAAAAGAAGCCTACGTCTCTCCCGGTCGGTCACGTTCAACCTATTGAAGTCCCAGCCGAGCCGTTTTATCATGTGGGTTTGGATTTGTTAGGTCCCTTCCTAACATCGACAACGGGAAACAAATGGATAGCAGTAGCTATGTATTATGCCACTCAGTATGCAATTACTCGAGCGATACCGACCAGCAGCGCAACGGACGTCGCAGATTTCCTATTTTTTGACACCATCCTTCAGCATGGCGCTCCTTCTCAACTACTCACGGACCATGGCCACTGCTTCCTGTCTCGTGTGGTTGCCGACCTTCTTAGATCCTGTGCTACGGGGCACAACTTTACGACTTCTTACCATCCTCAGACTAATGGACTTACTGAACGCCTCAACTGCACACTGACAAACACGCTTGCTATGTATGTTTCGGACGACCACACCGATTGGGACACTGCCCTTTGTTCGTAACCTTCACCTACAACTCGTCGCTTCGTGAAACTGCCGACTACTCACGATTTTCTCTTTTCATTGGCCGTGATCTCTCACTACCTTTCGATACCCTGCTTGCGCATAACCTTCCGTATACCACTTCATACGCACAAAATGCCATCTTCGTGCTCTGATCGCACGTACAGTAGCCTGAGTCAGGTTCACATTGTCCCAGAGAGCACAAAAGTCGCTCTACGACAGCCGACTTAGGGACGTAGATTTTTCTCCGGGCCTTCTCGTGCTAATGAGCCTGCCACCCCGTCGTGTCGGCCTGTCTGAGAAACTTTTATCGCAATAAGTTGGGTCTTACCGAGTTATGCGCCAAGTCGCACCTGTCAGCTATGAAATATTTCCTACTACGAACCTTACTGTTACATCCAGAAGCAACATTGTGCATGTGTCTCGCCTGAAGCCCTATCACAGTGACTCGTCCGTCTAATAAAAGCAAGCACCGGCACGGTGCTTTGCCGCCCGGCATAATGTCATGGGTATAGAAAGGTACCTCCGGCACGGGTGCAGAAATGACGCAGAAGGAATGAAGACGACGATGTTGTTAGGGGGGGGGGCATGTCTGAACTGCCCTGTTGTCCTGCATCCTTGCATATTGTGTGGAGTGTTAGCCCACTCAGCTTTCACCTAGTAATTACTCTCCGTTCCAATATTTACTTCAAATCTCTTTTTTTCTACCGCTAAAGGCATCACTCCTCAATTTCGTGCGTGCGGCAAACTACCTGCTCTTTCTAATCTTGAATCGAGCTACTCTGAAAAGCATAATCTAAGGATATTTTCATGCTACGATACACTCTGGCCCAGACAACACGCCAAACATGTTCTAGAGTGGTACTCAGTAAGGTGAGCTAAATATTTTACTGCATTATTTGAAAAGTAAACCTCTGCCACAATTCCCCAACTTCGTGCCCATATATTCGAACTTCGTGCCCATATATCCAGAAACAAACAAATGCAAAATCATAGGCCAATATCTTTGCTTCCTATACCAGCTCCACATTTTCGGGAACTATATTCAGCAAACACTATGTATAATCAACAAATTCACACAACCTAGTTTCACGAAGACTACACAGTTGCTTGAATTTACGCACGACATTGTTGCTTTCTTTAACAACCTAAGACAGATTTATGCTATAAATATTGACTATAAAAGGATTTTGACTTAGTTTGCCATGCCAAAGTTATACCTTCCCCACAATTTTGGCGACAAGCTGGATGATGAGATAACAAAGTCCTCGTGACTGCGCTCAGAATTTGTTGCGTTTAACCGCACAAGTTCACGTGACGCACGGATCATGCCAGGGTTGCCTGGAGGCTCAGTGCTTGGGCCACTTTTGTTTATTGATAAATTTGAAGCATTTATTAGAGAACATCAGCGACTTCGCGCGTATCTATCTAGCCGCTTACGATTGGGTGCTCTGATTGTCAACCCTTATCTTGGCGTGAACCAAAATTAGCGAGGGAGGGTAAGATGGTTTGACGAATATGACGCGCTGCTGTGAACCCTGCTGCGTGAAGAGCAGGAACAGCGACCTTCTATCCCAGGATCGCCAATTCCATTAGAAGCTCTCAACCAATCCTTTCGATATTTAGGCAATAAATTTCGAAGCGTTTTCGTTTAAAAAAATTATTTGGCTAATTCCTGCAAAGAAAATACTTTTTACATAACAAAAGAGAAGAAATTAAAAGCGAAACTTTTAAGGCCCGCATTTCGGCTCAAGCTTTTGAAAGTGGCTCTCTTTCTAAACATGCAATTAAACACGGTTCAGCCGCCAATACACGTTCTTTTTGCTTTTCTCAACATACCGACTTTTAATAAACATGGCTGTTGGGCCGTGGTTAGAATTGGTTGTGGGGCAGTTAGTCTACCTTCGTACTTGAACTGGTATAGCGCAATACGGGGAAGAAGAAACGACCGAGCAGACCGACACAAGATGTCCTCTTGTGTCGGTCTGCTCGGCCGTTTCTTCTTCCCCGTAATGCGCTATGCCAGTTCAAGTACGACGAACCAACTCGCCCAATCTTCAACACTCGTTGTTTATCTTCATTTACTCTGTGTTGTAAACTTGTGGGGGCACGCCAGTCGTCGGTAGGCAGCATTGCTTTGATGGTACTCAGTCGAAGCGTGTCCGACTGGATTTGCTGTGACTACACAGACAGTACGGTGCCAACATGGTAGACAGCGTAGTTCAAGAAAGCTAGAGACGTCCGAGCGTTTGGAGTTCCTGTTAACTAAGGAAAAAGAAACCGACCCCCACGTCACAACAGGGGTTAGAGACGTCGTTGTGACGGTGCCATAATTTCCTCAGGCCACTGGCAGTCGGCACATCAATAGGCCTCTTCCGAGACCCAGAGCGGCGCGGTGTCGCCTCGAAAGCCCAGCCGCATGCAGTGTTCACGCCTGCCGCTTCGAGACAGCGCGCCTTGCGAAAACTCGGAGTTTGCCAACAACCTTTTGTCCTGGTCTTGCTTAGCTTCGGTAGCTCTCGGAAGTGCGTGGTCTGGCGAAACGTGAAAGTGTGGCCGATGTCGCGATGATCGGACGCCCGGCCGGCGATTTGGAGCGTAATAATGCGTTGAGTACTTCGACTACTTCTGCGTTTAACTCCATACATGCGTCCGTCCGTTCATCCGTGCATCTGTCGGTCTATCCATGCGTTAGTCCATTCATGCATCCGTTCATGCGTCTATTCGTGCGTCCATCTGTGTGGCCGTCCGTGCAGCCGTCTACGCATCCGTCCATGCGTCCTTCCCTTCGTTCGTCCATGCGTCTGTCCGTCAGTCAGTGCTTTAGCTCATCCGCGTATCCGTTCATTCGTGCATCCCTTCATGCACCCGTCCATGCGTCATCTGTGCGTTCGCACGTCCATACCTGCATCCAAGCCCGCGTTCGTCTATGCATCCGTTCATGCGTTGAACAGACAGCACTTCTTCGTTCTCCCGAGGAAGTCCGCTCGATAGTGCCACTAATTGATGCCGTCATGCGCGAGGAACTAGCAAATGCGCGCACCACCTAGTCCTTTTAAATGCGAAGCATTTCTTAGCGAACTTCGGCGACTTCTTGCGTATCTATCTATCTATCTATCTATCTATCTATCTATCTATCTATCTATCTATCTATCTATCTATCTATCTATCTATCTATCTATCTATCTATCTATCTATCTAGCCACCTGCGACTATTAGCTCTCCTGGACGTTTAGTTAATGGCATCGATACCAAACTTGGTATGGCACAACATTACTCTATGAAGGTCATATTTGACTGGTCATAATGTGAAGATCAATGCATATGTAATGAATGTCATCGTTTTTGTTTCATGATCCTGCAGCTCTGGCGGTGGTTTTGTTCACATGACATGTTGCAAAACTGGTATGGTGTGGCATGCTTGCATGGCGAATTCAAGCGACAAACCCTATCATGAAAATAATTACATGCGTGTCATGTAACAACTTGACTACATGCCATGCTCATGATGTGCTCGCGGCCATTTCGCTAGCGTCACCTATACAAATTGGGTATTACAGTATGTGAATGAATGGCGAAGGCATGTGACTGGTGGAAACATGATAAACATCAGATGCGTGTCATGTAACAACATAACTACATTCTACGCTCATGATGTGCTCGCGGCCGTTTCGCTGGTTTCACATGTACCAAACTCCGTATTACATCGCACGAACGGACGACATAGTTAAATAACTCATCCAAACATGATAATCACGACATGCGTGTCATGTACATGCAACAACATGAATACATGCCACACTGATCATGCACTCGTTGCCGTTTCCCTAGATCACATATGCCAAATTTGGTATTACGTGACGCCAATGGATGACAAGATATGTGACTTGTGCAAACATGATAACAATGTAATGGGTGTCATGTGAGAACATAACTACATGCCACAGTCAAGGCGCCAATACATTTCGACGTGACGCGGTGCGCGTGCTCACCGGCGTTCATTTCGTCGCGTCACGCCAGCGTTCCCACGCCAGGCGGCGGTCCTGCCATATACTCACAGGCGCGCGCCACGCTGCGTTGCTTTGACCCATGCGCGTTTCATCGTGTCCGGCGTCACTTCGTAATGAAACGAGGGAGGGAGACGCAGTGTAGTCTGGGTAACGCCAGCGCGAAATGCAGCATATAGCATTTCGCGCCAGTTGCCGTCTGGCCGCGCATGGCGTCAGAATATAGAGTGCTTGCGCTTTGCTAACGTAGCATCGGTGTGCCCAGCGTGCAGCACGTCGATGCTACATTGTTGTATATTGGACTCTTCATAATGCACTCGCGGTCATTTTGTTAGCTCCACATTAACCAAATTTAATATTACGGGACGTTAATGAATGACTATATATAAGACTGGTGCAAACATAATAATCCTGGCACGCGTGTTATGTAAGAACATCACAACATACGACGCTCATAGCGGGCTCGCGGCGGTTTCGCTAGCTCCACATATACTAAGTATGGCATCACGTGACGTGAATAGATAACGAAGGTAAACGACACATTGAGACATGATAATCACAACACGGCAGTCATGTACGGCATCATTTATTCCCACCTCGTAACGTTGTGCTGATTTTTAAGTGACATATCAACAATTTTCATACGTGCTTCGCATAAAATTGATTCAACTGTACGTGGCGTCTGCCAATTTTTTTCTTCGTCCTCTAGGTGAGTGGCACATAACAATATTGTAAATATTTTTATGTGCTCGACCAAACGTAAGCTAACCACGGCTTACCATCCACACACAAATGGCTTGACAGAGTGCATAACCCGAACCATTACCGACATGCTGCAAATGTACATACGCGTCTGCCGACCACAAAGATAAGGATGCAGAGTTTACTTTTGTCACATTCACGTACAATACGCCGTGTTAGGAGACGGCTTGCTATTTGCCTTTCTTTCTTTCATTTGGCCGAAATCTAACATTGCTTATGGACACGATGATGCCTCTTTCGACGTTCACACCCACTGAATACGCTTAAGGGGCTATACTTTGCACCGACCGTGCACGCCAACTTACGCGCGTTCGGCTAACTGACTTCCAAGCGGGCCAAAAATCTCGTTACGACAGCCGTCACCAAAACGCTTACTTATCTTCAGAATCTCTTGTGCTCCTTTGGTCTCCAGCACGCCGTATTGGGCTTTCTGAGAAGCTCCTGTTTCCGTATTCCGGATCATACCGCATGCGTTGAACGGGACTGACGTCACGTATGAAATTGAACAGTTATCTTTGTCCTCAACCACGCGACCCCACACCGACATAGTTCACGTTGTCCGTCTAAAGCCTTATCGTACACAGTACTCCCCCAACGCACATGTATGAAGGCCACATTCACTGCTGTCTTTCTGCGGCTATACACCAACTCGGTGCCTTCGCCGCCGTAGGGTAGTGATATGTGCCACTCACCTAGAGAACGCAGAGAAAAAAAGGACTATATGGTGCGTGCTCTCGTCATCTTGGTTGTTTTTGTCCACACTACTGTAGACTGTATATAATGTAAGTACACCCATTTTTAGTCATGTTCTCGTAACAATTTTTTTTTGCGGATGAAGTTCAAGACACACGAAGTTTGGATCTAGCTATAGGGTCGCAGTGCAAGAACGAAGTTTTAGTTGGAGACTTTGATTCCCATCGCTCTAGTTTGGGTTTTATAAGTGATCTGTGTAAAAAAAACACTTGTGGAGTGAGAAATATACGCTGACCTGACGTGCCTCAACGTAAGAACCCCCACATTTATTCATAATAGCTCCAGGTTGGTGGTACATTGATGTTTCGTTAGTTCGAATAGCAATACTTCTTCTGGGAAAGCCCTGAACGGTGGTACCAACAGTGACAACTTGCCAATAAAACCTGATATTTCTTGTCCGATAATTCCACCATGTTCTATTGTACGAATAATTGTAAATTACACTAAATTTAAGAATGATCTGAAGTCAGTGTTCGCTTCTCACTCAGAAGAGAGGAGGAGAGAGAGGAACAACAAGAGAGAAGGCAGGAAGGTTAACCAGGAAGATGCCCGGTTTGCTACCCTACGCTGTGGGAACGGAAGGGGGCATAAAGATGAGAGAGGGGAAAGAGAAGAGAAATAGAGAGAAAAATAGGATTGACAGTCAATCAGCTGGCGCGTATGCAGCGGTGGCACTACACAAAAGTTAAAGGCTGTCACGTAGGCCTGCAGTCCTCAAAAAGCACAAAACAGCTTTGACTACTTTTTGAGCCGACGAAAAGCGAGGACGGTGTTGCAGTAGCATCTGCATAGAGAGTGGCCAATCGTCCGATTGTCGCATTGCGCCCGAAAGCTTCTGTCTTTCGGAGGCAATTCGAAAGAATGGCATATCAGATGGTCAATGCCTTCTATTGCGCAGCATACGTCGCATTCCGCATTGTCGGTCAATCCGATGAGGGTTCTGTAAGCTTTTGTGACGGCAACCCCCAATCAAAGGCGACAAAGAAGCGTAGCTTCACCTTGACGAAGTCCGGATGGAGGTCGAAGTTCATGTCGCAGGTTTATTTGGTAGAGTCTCGTATGTCTTATACTTGGGGTGTTCCACTCCTGCAGACAGAGACTACGTACCAGGTGACGAAGTTGCTTTGTAGCGTCAGTACTTGACAAAGGAATCGGAAGGATGTGGTCTTTTTGGTGCGATGTGCGAATCGCGTTGTCTGCAGAATCATTGCCACTGATCCCACAATGGCCAGGAAGCCACTGAAACTTGACCTCGTGGCCTGGTTCTGAGACGTGGTGAAGAAGCTTGATAACATCGTAAGTTAACTGTTCTTGGCAACCTCGTCGAAGGACTGACTACACGATCTGTAGGGCCGGTTTTGAGTCGGAAACCACAGCCCATTTACTCGGTCTTTGAGACTTGATGTACTCTAGGGCGCCACGCCAAGCCGCAAGTTCTGCCGCCTTAGACGTAGTGACGTGTGACATCTTGATTCGGAGAATGATTTCTCTAGCTGGAATCACCACCACACCGCGAGAACCAGATGCTGTGGTTGATCCATCGGTGTATATGTGCACGTGGTTATTGTACATTTCGGGCAGAAGGTTCAAGCTCGATTATTTCAGGGCTGATAAAGGCAAGTTTAATTTTTTTCTGTTTTCCTGGAATTGAAACACCTACTTGCGGAAGTGTCAGGCACCACAAAGGATACACTAGTTTCTCAGCGGGCGTAAAACCAGACGTAAACGACTCACGACGTGCACAGACACACTAAATTTTGTGCGGGGCCTCTCAGTAGCGAGGGTTTCCAAAAGGTGGAAAGGACTCTTAGCATGTTGCCTGAGGTACGAACGCATCGTTTCAATGGTGATGTGCGTCATGATCTAGTAGTCCTGTGTAATGGCAATTGTTTTACCTTTCGATGCGCAGCGGGGTAAACCAAGGCATATCCAAGATATAAAAGCAACGATGATGAATGCAGTCAATAGAAGGACCTACAAGATAGCGGAACATACTGTTGAATCCACAAAGATGGCATATAGCTTGTTGGTGGAATGCTGAATGTACAAGAAAACACCGATGACGCCAGGCAGCTTGGAAGCAGCTCTTACACAATCAGTCCCACCGAAATTGGGCAGATTATAAATTCATTGCAGTGGGCTGTAAGCAAACGGTTGCTCAAGCTAAACAAGAATAGGACATGCTTGTTTAGCTTGAGCTAAACATTCTTGAAGCGTAAATACTCTTCAATCGTAAAAATCGGATATTCTTGAAGCGTAAACATATGAAAGCACTCTTCCGACTTATGAGAGCTCGGAAAATCTCGCTATCACCAGTAAACGCAGCTTATGATATTCTTTCGGTGCCAGACATGACCACATCTTTAGTGGCAATCGATAAAGGTCTTGAAAGAAAATTCAATACAGTCGTTCAAAATAACTGGCACAATTCTATGACAATGACTTACTTTGACGAAGTGACATAGACTGAAGTATCCAACGTGATTAGATATTTAACCTCTGTGGCTCCTGGTCCAGATAGAATCCCAGTTTCCATCATTAAAATTCTTTTATTTATCGCCCAGTGACGTCACTAGTGTTATAAAAAACTTCTTAAAAAACTAATGTGTATCACAGGATTGGAGGATAGCAAAGGTAATTCCTATACTAAAAAATCGACAGATCCCACGTACTTGGGAATCAACGTTATGTGATGCATGCGGAGGCAAGGTGACCGTGCCGCAATTTTTAGGGGCAAAGCTCCTTATGGCGTGGGCTGTGCGTCCCCTGTAGCCTGTATGTAGCCACCTCTAGTTTAGTTCTTGCAGTGTTCACTAGATGGCGGTACCGTCCCCTGTATGTAGCCACCTCTAGTTTAGTTCTTGCAGTGTTCACTAGATGGCGGTACCGTCTCGTGTATGTAGCCACCTCTCGTTTAGTTCTTGTAGTGTTTACTAGATGGTGGTACTTGTAGCTGATGATGAAAAGATGCAAGATGTTATAAACTAGAAAGCGGTACTTGTAGTTGATGAAAGACGCGAGATCTTATAAAATAGGAATGATGTCACATATGGCGCGTGTCATTGGTTGAAGGCACTCGTTCGATTTAGTGCGGCGACGTACGCTAGGGGGAGCGATGTAATAAAATCGAGTGGGCAAAATGTACAGAGGATTCATGGTTTACCAGGTTAACCTCCGGAGCTTCGCCCACTCATCATCATTCACTTCGTGGATATGGCGGAATTTTTTTCATTGAATGACACGTCATCAAAGCACGCTAAGTATATGTACTAATGTAGAACGCACAGGCACAGGTTGAAGAGCTGCAGATGTTTATACAACCAGTAGTTTGTAATTGTGCAACGATGTCCACTGGAACATGCGTATTAGCAACACGAAAAGCTGATGCTGGCGAGGATGCTGGCCCTGGACACTGCTGCATAAATCAACTTCAGCGCATGGTAAATAACCACAATTGACGTTAACTCGACCTGACGGCTGTATCAAAGGATTACGTATGTAATGTTCATAAAATAGGGCAGGCAGCACTGCAACCGATATTGACGTTCCACAAAGATTGGCGTTTATTTGAAAAGTAGTACCGAGAACTGGCGTAGCTCTGTGGTAAAATGCTTCATTGCCACACAGAACGCGTGAGCTTGATTCTAGCTGCGAATTTTATTCTTTGCATTTGTCGGCTTCACGCTACCGATGTCGGGTATTTCTTCACACTCGCGTTTTAAAACCACCTATGTGTGTTCTCGTCGTTCCTCGGTAGGTACTAAGTGTCAATCACCTGTGGCACATACCCGCATTCCAGTGGCACATACCAGCCCCCGGGTATATGCCACTGTCTGGCGGGAAGTGTTTAACGACGTGCGTGACGGGATTGTGACATTATTCATGTCTTGAACAACGCGTCACAATTATCGAACCATCTTACCTTCGCATGATAATTTTGGTTTGCGCCACGTTAAGGGGTGACCACGAGATCACCTAAACGTAAACGGCTAGATAGATAGATAGATAGATAGATAGATAGATAGATAGATAGATAGATAGATAGATAGATAGATAGATAGATAGATAGATAGATAGATAGATAGATAGATAGATAGATAGATACGCTCATAGTGGCCGAAGTGCGCTAAGAAATGCTTCGCATTTAAAAGCCGGGAGCAGTATTTACAGACGATCAGTTTGATCTCCCTAACATCGATTGATTGATTAGTTGGGTTTAACATCCCAAAATCACCATATGATTATGAGATGCGCCGTAGTGGAGGGCTCCAGAAATGTTGACCACCTGGGGTTCTTTAACGTGCACCCAAATCAGAGTACACGGGCCTACAACATTTTCGCCTCTATTGGAAATGCAGCCGCCACAGCCGGGGTCTGATCCCGCGACCTGCGGGTCAGCAGCCGAGTACCTTAGCCACTAGACCACAGTGGCGGGGCAATCTCTCTAACATCTAACATGGCCAAACTAATACAGGGGATCATACGTGGCAGGGTGATTATCTGGATGGCAGACAACTTAGTATTAAAACCGAACCAAATCGGTTCTCGTAGCAATTGCTCCATTTGGTGTGTCCATGCGGATAAAGAGAACCAAATTCAGCCAGCTCGCAAAAGAAGACAATGTGCTGCGTTTGTAACGTTTGACATAACCAAAGCTCATGACAGTGTGGAGCACTTCAGTTTGTTGAATACGCTAAAGAGATGAATCATTCCACATTGTTTAATTAAGTGCATGGCAGATTTTTTTCAAATCAAGAGAATTCTGCTGGGTCTTCAATGGATGTTCCTCATTTAACTTCAAACAAAGGCAAGAAGTTCCCCATGGAGCAATCTTATCTCGTGTTAATTAATGCTTTGATGAGCACGATTCCAACAGAATAGGAAATCACTGTCTATATTTGTGTTGATGATATCACAATTTTGGCCTTTGACTCTGATATTTGCACCCTAAAACCTAACATGCCAAGATAGTATAATATGCTAAAAATTTCGTTGCAGTCGATGGCATTGTCGTTAAATGTTAGCAAAAGTGCGCTCTTTATAGTTCCGCTTGCAGACCTAATTTTAATTTTAATTCTATATAAACAGGAACCCATCCAGCAAGTAGACTCTATAAAATATTTGGCTTTAATTTATAATAAAAAGCTTAACTGGAGTTCACACAAAGAGTATATAACTACAAAGCACAACGCGCCACAGGCTTACTGCACAAGCTATTTAACCGTAAATACGGGTCACACAGCTCGTCTATGGTGTCTATCAATGTACTGTTCCAGGAAGCGCGCCTGTCTACACTACTTTGTCGATTTTGAATTTGGACACTACAAATATTTTTAAAGACTTTAAAGCTTACCAGCAAGAAGATCCTGATATGTTTTTGTATGAGACCCAGACTCCTTTCTTTTTGCTCATTGGCCACGGTTTCACACAGCAGATCTTGTTTGTACAAAAGAAACTACAAAGTATAAATGTGAACGTTAGAATTGTAATTCAGACTAATGACTCAAATTGTAATGATTTAATTGATTATGATGATATTTTTTCAAAAAATCCAAGTGGCATTCTCTCTAGTTTTTAAATAGCATAATACTAGATTTCTTGGAGTATGCAGAAACAAAAAATGTATTAGCCACGAATACTTGAGTGAATAATCAAATGGCAAGTGTAGACATTGCTGGCCCTTCTAAGTGCGGCTACCTCATTTTACTTCAGTTTATAAAGCTGAGCTTGTGTCGGTTATTTTAGAAATAATCTAAACAACGCAGTCAGAATAAGGCATTCCCTTTCAGTTTGTGCAGCTCTGACAGCTTCTGAAAACTCTCGAACTCTAAAAACGTTCATAACATTAGTACCACTGGAGGTGGGCCACCTGAGGTTATTGTGTGTTTCAGGACATTGCTGAATAGGATTAAATGAACTGGCCGATGCTTCAGCGCGAGCCGCGCTTGATGGCCCTACAATATCCACACTGCCAGAAGTTGAATATACTACCGCAACAAGATATCGAACATTAACATTCTGCACTGATGATAGATA